>NC_063264.1:21574662-21875907 GCF_019578655.1 Ricinus communis
CACATTCCTAGTTGTTTTAATCGAAATAAACATGATTTCTCCCTTATGTGGGTGGATTTGCATCTCTTGCTTGATCACCAAGTCATGACCCAATGCTATCGATCAAGCTTGTCAATTGCATTCCCATGATTCCTTAATGAGAACAAAGGAAATACATGTTGGTGTACTTAATAAGACTCTAGCTTAATTAACTTCATTATATGGTTGCCAAAGATCAAAACATGCTCATTCCCACTTGGACTAAACAAAAGTAATGTGATCTGAATCAGAATATTTGGGAACAACTAGAATCGCGGCACATGCCAATATTTTGATTTAAAATTTACACCATTTGTTGTTTGTCTGGGCATGAGGACTCTGACATATGGATTGGTGTAAGGAATCATTGGAATGCAATTGATAAGTTTTACCGGTGGCATTAGGGCATGACTTGATGATCAAATAGGACGAGACACAAATCCATGTATGTAAGGGAGAAACCATGTACCTTTCAATTAATCCAAGCAGGAAAGAGCACATATTGAGGTTTGGGACACAAATGATAAAGTAATTTTGGCTAAAGTGTTATTAGGTAGGCCCATGCAAATTCTCTCTTATTTTCATAAAACTAGCTCATAAAATTTAGGACTACAAGAGTTATTAACCAATTAACTCCTCTCTAATTCTTGAGTTTGACTTTACTTTATTCATCTTTCTTTATTTATTTATTCATATTTAGCTTGTAGTTTCTTCTTCTTATGGAATGAGGCGTTTTGCACTATGAAAAATGACGCAACCGAATATTTGAGGCTAATGAGCATATTATTTTAGTCTTCTACCTTGCGGGAAATCAAGTTATGGTTCTTTCAAGAACCTTACGAACTTATGAAGCCTCGTGCTAGCGAACCTAGACTTATCATTCATGTCCTTTCTTTTTTTTGTATTCTTTGTTTACCCTTGTGTTTAAATCAATTCAATTTGATCCTTTTGCTTAGTCGTATGGAAGAGAACAAAGAACTTATGATTTCTTTTCTTATCGAGTCTGAAATCCTACCTGTGTTCTCATTTTGTTCGTTTTTGTTGTACCACTCGTTCTAATCTTTATCTAGTTTGATATTTTGCTTTTTATTTAGGAGCATAAACACGAGTGTTAATTGAAAGCATGTGGAAGTGGCAATTATAGGCACTAATCCAATACTTAGACAAATGCAAAGAAAGAAGATTACTTGATCTAGAATTCATATAATTCTCAAAATGATCACGGACGAATCTTTTAGAGTGAAGAGGGAACGATGAGATTCAAGACACGCACCAATATTACAAGTCTAGATTTGCATCGTTGGCATCTCCATTATTCCTTATTCCTTTAGGCACTAGGATGCATGATGATATAAGGAATTGCATAAGGAATCATGGGAACGAAATTGACAAGCTTGATCGGTGGCATTGGGTGTGATTTCATAATCAAGCGGGACGAGACATAAATCCTCGAGAGTAAGGGAAAAATCATGTTTCTTTCAATTAATCCAACCAGGAATGCATGGGTTTCGATGTTTGGGACACATTTAATGAAGTAACTTGGGGTGAAGAGTTATTAGGTAGGCCCACACGACCTTTCCCTTACTTTCGTTAAGCTAGCTCATAAAATTTGGGACTATAATAGTTGTTGAACATCTTCCTGCACTTTACCAGCACCAAAACTAGCACATTTTAAGGAACGTAGGAGTTTTCATCTTTATATTTTCAAAGTTGTTATCTTGCCTTCTACGCCCTTGTTCATTATCATCAACAGGCTCATCATCATCATCATCATCATCATGCCATATCCCTCTACGAACTTGTCATTGTTGTTGGGGCCACTTTGATTTGTTTCTAGTCTCTTCACTCGATCACTAAAATCTCGAGGTTGCCTCCCTATATGCTCCAAATGCTCCATAACTTGTGCCATGGTTGGCTTCGGTGGATCAACCATAACAATCTACAATAACATAAAAAGGAACAAACAAATCTCATAAATAACACCCCCTTGCGTGTTTACACTCAAAGGATATGACTCATACTGGTGTAAACTCACCACTCGCCTTTTATCACTCAATTTCTACTCCTTGGTTCTTATAAAGGCTAAAATAATCAATTGTCAAACACTCAATTGTCAAACAATCAAAATTGTAACTATTCAATAATGAACAAATCATATTTAAAACACACACAAGAACACTAAAATAAGAAAAGTAAACTAGACCGAATGAACAAGATTAAGCCTATATATACACAATGAAATACACAAGAACAAAGGTAATAAAAGACTAACTAAGCTTAATAACTGAAAAAAATGAAAGGCATAATTTTTTTTGAGAACCGGTCATAGAATTGATCGTGGAGCCAATTGACAACAGCAACTTTGTATTATTTGATTTTTTCTTAGCTCTTTTTCCTTTCCTTTTCCTTGTTTTTGAAGGCACTTGACTAAAGAATTTGGAACAAGTAAATGTATGATTAGAACAATTAATCATAAACAATCACAAAATAGATTTGAATAAGATCAAAGAATGATATTGATTTACTTCTTTTAATTTGAACGAGATTTAGATAGAGAAAAATGATAAAAGAAAATAACAAAAAAGAATACACAGAAATTAAAGATATGTAACCTGATTTAGAAGCCCTATGACACCAAATGATACGAAGTTAGACCCTTCAAGTATATTAAACTATCAAGCCTGAGGTATTAAAGGTAGAAGATGCTATAATTTAGTATGGATTCTAAATTGATAAGTCAAATTTTAATGCCATAAACAATGAATTGTTGATGAGTTCAAATTACCTCTAAACAAGAACTAAGAATAGAGTGCAAACTCATAAAATATATTAATCATCAAATGAACTTGAAAATTCATACTAGGTATAGCCTTTAGAAAATCCTAATTCTAAGCTATAAAGGAATTACAACTCAAATAGGATAGAGATAAACATTCGAACTAAAAGAGATAACTGAAAACAAAGTCCTAATACTCCTAAAATACTATGTAGCCGCCCATTAGGAGTAAGAAACCCTAGTTTCTTTAAGTCACACGGTTGGGCCATCTTTGGTGGAGATAATTAGGCCCAAACTCCGTTATGTGCTCCTTTATGCTCATTAAGTCTATATTAGATTCATTCAAGCCCAATAAACTGAATTATATTAATGAGCCTTGAATTTGAATCCAACTCCTCAAGCCTTGATGTGTCCTTAGTCCAAAGGTCTTGAATAAACCCATTGAGAGCTTCTTTTATCTTCTTAGCCTTGGACCTTATAATTGGACCTCCATGGATAAGAAGTTGATCTTCAATCCTAATTAAAGTAGGATTTCTTGTTAGAGTAGGACTGCTACTTCCAATAAGGTTTGTATCGTCTCTATTCTTATTTTTTTTGTTTCGTTTGTATCGCTCTTTCTAATCTCTATCTAGTTTGATATTTTGCTTTTTATTTGGGAGCATAAACACGAGTGTTGATTGAAAGCTTATGGAAGCGGCAATCACAGGCACCGATCCAGTGCTAAGACAAATGCAAAGAAAGAAGATTACTTGATCAAATATTCATATAATTCTTAGAATGATCACGGATGAATCTTTTAGAGTGAAGAGAGAACATCGAGAATGAAGGCATGCCACAATATTCTGAGTCCAGATTTACAACATTAGAATCTCCATCATTCCTTGTTCCTCTAGGCACTAGGTCTTATGATGATATAAGGATTGGCATCATGAATCATGGGAACGAAATTAACAAGTTTGACCAGTGGCATTGGGATGCGACTTGATAATCAAGTAGAACGAGATGTAAATCCTCAAGAGTAAGGGAGATGTTTCTTTTGATTAATCTAAGTGGAAACGCACAGGTTTCGATGTTTGGGATGCATATAATAAAGTAATTTGGATAGGAGTGTTATTAGGTAGGCGCACACTAATTATCCCTTATTCTCATTAACCTGGCTCATAAAATTTGGGACTATAATTCTTGTTGACCACTCAACTCCTTTTCGGTTCTTGTTTATTTATTCATATTTTGCTTGTAGTTTCTTCTTCTTATGGAATGAGAGTTTTTGCACTATGAAAACCGCATGCGTTCGAATATTTCAAGCTAGTGAGCATATCATTTCAGTCTTCTACACTGAAAGAAATCAAGTTATGGGTACTTTCAAGAACTTTACAAACTTATGAAGACTCGTGCTAGTAAACCTGGACTTATTGCTCACATCTTTTTTCTTTTTATATTCTTTGTCTACTCTTGTATTTGAATCAATTCGGTTTGATCCTTATGCTTAGCTATATGGAAGAGAATAAAGAACTTGTGCTTGCTTTCCTTATCAGATTCGTAATCCTACCTATGTTCTCATTCTATTAATTTCTTTTGTATGTCTATTTCTAATCTTTGTCTAGTATGATGGTTTAGTTTTATATGGCGAGCATAAACATGAGATGTTGAGTGAAAGCGTGTGGAAGTTGTAGTCATAAGCACTGAATCAAATGCCTAAAAAAATGTGAAGAAGGAAAATTAGTTGATTGAGTATTGATGTAATTCTCCCAATAATCACAGATGGATCTTTTGGAGGAAAGCAAGAACGACATGAATGGAGGCATGCCCAATTATTCTGATTCAGGATTTGCACCATTGAGGTCTCCATTATTCTTTGTTGCTCTATGCATGAGTACTTCTGATCACATAAGAATTTGCATAAGCAATCATATGAATGCAATTGACAAGCTTGACCAGGTGGCATTGAGGCTTAGCTTTATGATCATCGAGGAGAAGACGTAAATCATCTCATGTAAAGGAGAAATCATATTGTTTTCAACTAATCCAAGCATAATACAATTGGGAATGCAAGTTATTTAATGTTTGGGATGCATATAATGAAGTAATTTGGTACAAAGTGTTATTAGGTAGGCCCACCCAAATTTTCCTTTGGATTTATTAAGCTGGTTCTTAAAATTTAGGACTATGAGAGTCATTGACCAGTCAAAACCTCTCTGGTTCTTGATTTGACCCTAGTTTATTCATCTTCATATAGACCAGCCTAGGCATGGGCATGGAAAGCTTGAAGATGATGGACAAGAGTTGCTACATCAAGGCCGATAGAGAAAGCTAAGGATCTTGATGAATATGGATATAGAGAGCAAGATCAAGTCCAATGGACTAAGGATCCAATAGCCTTGCCACAAGGCCCTATTACTAGATCAAGAGCTAAGAAGTATCAAGAGGCCCTAACAAAGCATATCCAGGGCTTACCATTCCATATTTTGGCGTACTAAGGAGATTATTTAAGACAAGGAGGTGCGGTCACATCTCTTTTAATATATTATAAGTCCAAGTCCAAGAGGAGCCAGTTCTACAAGCCATACTTGGGCTTTAGTTTAAGTTTTTTATTTAGCCCCATGTAGCTTACACTTAAATAAGGCCTATGCACATGACTTCTTTCTAAATTAGGATTTTCTTTAGTTGCTATGGGCGGCTACTTATGTGTTTTAGCTTAATTAGGAATTGTCTTTAGTTATCTTTTAATTAGGAAGATTATCTCTATCCTTTTGACATTTGTTTCCTAAGTAAGCTAAGATTTGGGTTTTTGAGGCTTATAAAGCCTAAAATGAATTTCTTTGTATAATCCAACTTTTATCAATAATATTTCAAGTATTTTTCCTTTAAAAGTTGTTGCTTTGAACCTTGTATTCTTACGTGAATGCAATCAAACTTATCAAAGGAATTGATATATCCTTTGTGGCGTCCTTAGATTGGGGTTTAAAGTCCTTAGTTTCCTTTAGGTTCTAATCTAAATATTATCTCTTTCGATCTGTTCTTAGCTTTCCTTGGGCAGATATATTAAATTGCTAAGGGGTTTTCTAGCTTGTAAATCACAGGTTCACATAACCAAATGGTTCATGGTTTCAATCCTTGGAGGTTTCTTATCATTTAGTATCACAGCTTTGGCTCTAAGATCAGGTTACTTATCCTTTACTTTACATCATTTTTTGAGTTCTTTCTTTAAAAGTTTTAATTAGTTGTTGACTAAAAAAAGAAAAGAAATTGAAATTTGAAATTCAATAAAAAGGAAAATATGAAGAAAGAGTTGACATTCGAAATTCAAAATAAAAAAAAGAAGATTGTAGTAAATACACAATCGGCCATATCAAAGATTATGTTCAAAAGTTTCTTATTTGGTTTATTTTCTTATATTTATAATCTTTCCTATTGAAAAAAAAAATTCTCTTTTTGGATTGTCTAAAGAATCTAATTTTGAATAGGAAATCAGATTTGTAAGATCTAAAGGATTTAATCATTCCATATAAGAATTTGTTTACTTGGTCAATAAGGAATCCTAAATCAACTCAATTTCCTAGTTGGAAACAAACTCCTAAAGTGCCAAAACATCCTAATTATTTCTTGGTATTTTCTTTTGCATGTTTTTTGCTTCTTCTGAGTTTTCTTGTTTATCGGCTTCTCAATTATTACTTTTTGTTTTGACCGTTTTGCTTCAATTAAGACTTTAACACTTCGATTTGTGAATTTTACTAGAACTAATCAGTTTCTTTATGTTGTTTTTCTTTGATTTACTTAAGAATATAATGGGAATAAGCCGAGAGGCATGAGGAATACCCTTGAGTGATATTTCATCAATTGAGTGCAAACACGAGTGAACACCCCCAACTTTGGGGGCAAACACGTGAGGGGGTAATTTTCATGGTCCTATATTTTTATCTTGTTTACTAACTTTTATTGCATCAATATCTAATCATTCTTTAAATGGAGATGAAGGGGTAGAAGTTAATTCCCTAAGGCATGAGATAGGTAGAAAAGCAACTTCTAAGTAGAGGAGCAACAAAGTATGAATCCAAACCTTTCTTTAATACCAAATCTGGTTGGAATTCTTCTAAGAATAAAGATTCAAAAGGGGATTTAAAGGGAGCGAGTAAAGCTAGTTTTGATGGAATTAAGAGAAAGAGTGATTCAGCCCATAAAGAGAACAATAAGGACGATGGTTCCAAAGAAAAAACTAGGGACATTAAGTGTTTCAAGTGTTTAGGGAATGGTCATATAGCATCACAATATCCTAATAAAAGGGCTATGATCACTAGAGAACATAGGGAGTTAGAATCGACTAGTGATGGGGAAAGTAGTGAGGATGAGATGCCACCATTAGAGGATTGTAGTGATGATTATATCGAGGGTCCTATTAGCGGAGGTTTGCATATTGCTAGAAAAGCACTCAATGCTCATATGAGAGAGGATGATTTTGAACAACAAAGGGACAACATTTTCCACACTAGATGTCATGTGCAAGGTAAGGCATGTAGTGTTATCATTGATAGTGGGAGTTATGCCAGCATAGCTAGCTCGCATATGGTGGAGAGAATGGGGCTGCATACCATCCGACATCCACGTCCTTACAAGCTTCAATGGCTTAATGATTGTGGTGAGATAAAGGTGAACAAGCAAGTTATCATTTCTTTTTCTATTAGGAGATATCAGGACGAAATCTTATGTGATATCGTGCCTATGCATGTGGGTGTTATTTTGCTTGGCTGACTGTAGCAATATGATAAAAAGGCTGTTTCATGATGGATTTCTCAATAGGTACTCTTTTGGTCAAGGATGGAAGAAAGACTACTCTTACACCGCTTATTCTAAAGCAAGTGAATAAAGAGTAATGTAAAATGGAAAGGGAGAGATTAGCGGCCGAAAAGAATAGAGTGAAAGATAAAGAGTGAAAAGAAAGAAAATGAAAGAAAAAATGAGAGTGAGATTCGGCCTAAAGAGAAAAGTAAGAAGAATGAGAGTTTCTTAGCTAAGGAAGGTGAGGTTAGGCATGCTTATTGTTCAAATAAGCTAATGTTTGTACTCTTATACAAAGGAGCTTATATTGCAACTAACGAACATAACCCATCTTTGCCTAGTGTGTTTGTTGCTTTATTACAGGAATTTGAAGATACTTTTCCAAAGAAATGCCTAATGGATTATCACCAATTCGAGGCATGGAACATCAAATAGACTTTGTTCCTGGGGCTGCCATACCTAATAGACCAATCGATAGAAGTAATCCGGAGGAAACAAAGGAACTTCAAAGGCAAGTTAAGGAGCTAGTTTCAAAAGGGTATGTGCATGAGACCTTAAGTTCTTGTACCATACCTGTCATTCTTATACCTATGATGTAATTCTAAAGCCCAAGGAGCCAAGTAGCCAGCCAAGTCAAGGAGAACAAGTTCCAAGCCTAAATGATCAATTAATTATCCAAGGAGGTCCAATTACAAGAGCTAGAGCTAAAAGAATGAAGGAGGCCTTAAATGGGCTTATTCTAGATATTTGGGCCAAGCCATCTACTATACATGAAGAATTAGTGTTAATCAAGCATAATAATGTTATTAACCTAATTCAACATGTTGGGCCATGAATCTTTGAGTTTGGGTCGAAATTTACAAGGCATGAGAGGAGGCATTAAAAAGAAAAGAGGAAAACAAGGGAAGCACTTAAAAAGGAAACCAAATGAGGCACTTAAAGTGGGTGCTTGACTTAGGCGTGTTTTTAAAGAGGAAATAAGTAGGACAACTACTCTTTTAGTTATTTAGGAACATTAGATGTTGATTTAGTCATTCTTCCTATATCAAAGATTGCCTAAATCCATAAGGTTCTTGAAAGAAACCATCACTTGATTTTCCACAACGTAGAAAACTGAAATAATATGCTCACTAGCTTAAGTATTCAGTTGCATGCATTTTTTAATGTGCGAAACCCTCATTCCATATGAAGAAGAAACTAGAAGCTACATATGAAAAAGATAAATAAAGAAAGATGAATAAACTAAAGTCAAATCAAGAACTAGAGAGGAGTTTACTAGCCAACAACTTTCGTAGTCACAAATTTTATTAGCCAGCTCAATGAAAATAAGGAAAAATTATCGTGAGCATACCTAATAATACTCCGACCTAAATTGCTTTATTATATGCATCCCAAACATCAAAGTTTGTGCATTTCCACATGGATTAATTGAAAGCAATATAATTTCTCCATTACGCGTGTGGATTTGTGTCTCATCCTTCTTGATCATCAAGTCACACTATAATGCCACCGATGAAGCTTATCTATTACGTTCCCATGACTCTTTAATGAAAATAAGGGAAAATCCATATGGACGTACCTAATAATACTCCGACCCAATTTGCTTTATTATATGCCTCCCAAGCATCAAAACCCATGCCTTCCCACTTGTATTAATCGAAAGCAACATGATTTCTCCATTAGGTGCGTGGATTTGCAGCTCATGCTGGTTGATCATCAAGTCATGCCCCAATGCCACTGGTCAAGATTATCAATTGTGTTCCTATGATTCCTTAATGAAAATAAGGGAGACTTCGAGTGGGCATACCGAATAACGCTCCAACAATTGTCTGCTAACGTATCATAGGGGCAAGTGAAAATGGTTTTCTCTTAGTCCTCAGGTGCAATGGGAATCTGAAAACAACCTAAAAAATTATCAAGAAAGTAATAAAACATATGCCCTGACAAGCGCTCTAACATCTGCTCAATAAAAGGAAAGGGAAAATGGTCCTCTCGAGTTGCATAATTGAGCCTAGGAGAAAGGGGCTCAGCGAGAAGAGGATTGTACCATGGAAGAAGTAAAGAGGTCAACCTCTTTCAAATATACAACATGAATTCTGGCAATGCAATGTAGTTGGACTCTAATGTCGATCTGAATGAATCATCCTTTCCACGGAGGTAAATCTTTGCCTAGCAAACTCGGAAACCAGTTACCGTCCTAGTCGGTATCAGCTCATCCTTCTTATTCTTGACCACTATCATACCACCATTCCTGCTCACAACCTCTAGAGGACTAACCCAAGAGTTGTCAGAAATAGGGTAAATCAAACCTGCATCTAGAAGTTTAATTACCTCCTTCTTGACTACTTCCTTCATATTCGGGTTCAAACGTCGTTGTGGTTGTACCACTGGCCTGTAATTATGCTCCATCAGGATCTTATGCGAATAATAGCTAGGGTTGATTCTAGGAATGTCTGCAAAATTGTATGCAAAGGCCTCGGGATACTTCCTGAAGGAAGCTAAAGCTATCTCCCTCTCTTTAGGAGTCAAATTAGCTGCAATGAACACCGGGTAGCTTCTCCGCCTCATCCAGATAGGCATAGGCTAAGTGCTTAGGCAACTCCTTCAACTCCAAGGTTCGTGGCTCCTCAAGTGAAGGTCTCAATTTCTGCATCGTTGACCTATCATTATCAACAAAATGGTCAGCAGACCTGCTGGGCTCACTAGCGAGCAAACAAGTAAGTTGTTCCAACACATCCTCATTGGACAACTCCTTCGCATCTTTAGCTTGTAATGCTACTCGTGAGGGATCATCAAGTAATATTTCCTGCAATTGAGACTCCACAATATCATCCAAAACATCCATAGAATATACAGTATCATCATGGCCAAGTAAATGTCTCATAGAAGTGCTAAGGTCAAAGGTAATAATCTCATCACACACATCTATAACATCCCTAGATATTGCAAGGAAAGGTCAACCTACAATTAAAGGCACGCAACTCTCACCCTGCATATCTATAACAACAAAGTCAACAGGAAATATAAACTTGTCTACCTTAACAAGTACATCCTCAACTATTCCCCTAGGATATTTAACATTCTTACATGCCAACTGTATGCTCATCCTAGTAGGTTTAGGCTCACTCAAACCTAATTTTTCAAACAAACTACTAGGCACCAGATTGATGATAGCTCCTAAATCAGCTAGAGCATCATTAATAGGCAAATCACCAATAATATAGGGTATAATGAAACTCCCTAGATCACGCCTCTTCACTGGCAACTTGTTTTGAAGAATGGCTGAGCACTCCTCATTTAATCTCATAAGTCCTAAGTCCTCTAGCTTCCTCTTGTTGCTTAGAATCTCCTTCAGGAACTTTATATACTTGGGCATCTATGATATAGCCTCAACAAAAGGTAGGTTAGTCCTCAGCAGCTTAAATAAATGTAAGAACTTACCAAACTGCTGATCAAACTTCTCATGCTTTAACCTTGCTGGATACGGCTCCCTCGGATTTGACTCTACGGTACTAGGTAGTGTCCCTGGCTGTTTCTTAGTCAGCGTCTTAGAAATCTGGCCTATCTAATTCTCCAAATTCTGTATGGAGGCTTGCTGATTTCTAAGGTTGTGTCCGTCTACTGAAACTTGTTCTCTGAAGTGGACACAAACTTCATCATGAACTCCTCTAAATTGGGCTTCTTCTCCTGGTTCTGAGGGAGTTGAGGGAGAACAATCTGTTGTTGGGGCTATTGCTGGTGCAACCTCTGAAATCCTTGTGGACCCTGGGAATTGTTATTTCGCCACCCGAAGTTAGGATGGTTTCTCCACCCTGGACCGTATGTGTTGTTGTACGGGTTATTCTACTGCCTGGGCGCATTTCCCAAATAATCAACTTGTTCCTGGTCAGCAGAAGAAGATAAAGAAGAAGCAAACATACCTCCCGCATTATAGTTTGCACTATAGTGCGAGCCACCATAAAACTCACAGCCAAGCTAAGAGTAGGGATCAAACCAAATTGATTTAAACATAAGAATAGAAAAAGAACACAAAACAAAGAAAGGATGTGAGCGATAAGTCTATGTTCACTAGCGCGAGTATCGATAAGTCGGCAAAGTTCTTCAACAAACCCATAGCTTGATTTCCCGTAAGGTAGAAAACTGGAATAATATGCTCACTAGCCTCAAATATTCAGTTGCATGAAGTTTTGATAGTGCCAAAGTGCTCATTCGATAAGAAGAAGAAATTAGAAGCTAAATATGAATATATAAAGGAAAAATATGAATAAACTAAAGTCAATTCAAAAACTAGAGAGGAGTTGACTGGTCATTAATTCTCGTAGTCTAAAATTTTATGAGCCAGCTTAACAAAGAAAGAGAAAATTCACGTAGGCCTACGTAATAACACTTCGACCCAAATTACTTTATTATATGCGTCCCAAGCATCAACACACTCGCATTCCCACTTTTATTACGCCTGGATAAATCAAAAGCAACATGATTTCCCCCTTACGTCTGTAGATATACATCTCATCTTGCTTGATGAACGCCTGGATAAATCAAAAGCAACATGATTTCTCCCTTACGTACGCAGATATACATCTTATCCTGCTTGATGATCAAACTGAGCCCCAATGCCGCTGATCAAGCTTGTCAAATGCGTTTCTTATTCCTAAATGAACAAGGAATAAAAGAGTACCCAACGGAAAAAATCTTGAATTAGAAGCAAAAAGAATGAGAACATAGGTAGGATTTCAGATTCGATACAAAATGAAATTAAAAGTTCTTTTTTCTCTTCCATATGGCTTAGTGTAAGATTAAATCGATTTTGTTCTTTTCCATCAGTATCATTCTTGTGATCTTATTGAAATATGTTTTATGATTTTTTGTGATTAATTGCTCTAATCACTTATTTACTTGTTCCAAATTCTTTAATCAAGTGCCTTCAGAAAAAGGAAAAAGAGCCAAGAAAAAAAAAACTAAATAAAAAGAGTTACTGTTGTCAATTGGCTCCATGACTGATTCTATGACCAGTTCTCAAAAAAATATTATGCCTTTTATTTTCTTCACTTATTAAGCTTAGTTAGTCTTTTATTACCTTTTTTCTTGTCTCTTTCATTGTGTATATATAGGCTTAATGTTGTTCATTAAGTCTAGTATACTTTTCTTATATTGGTGTTCTTGTGTGTGTTTTAAATCTGATTTGTTGATTATTGAATAGTTACAATTTTGGTTGTTTGACAATTGATTCTTTTAGCCTTTATAAGAACCAAAGAGTAGAGATTGAATGATAAAAGCTGAGTGGTGAGTTCACTAGAGGGTAAAAGCCTAATTAAGTAAAACACGAGCATGAGTCATATCCTTTGAGTGTAAACATGCAAGGGTGTGTTATTTATGAGATTTCTTTGTTCCTTTTTGTGTTAGTGTAGATTGTTATGGTTGATCCGCCGAAGCCAACCATGGCAAAATCTATGGAGCATTTGGAGCGTATAGAGAGGCAACTTTGAGATTTTAGTGATCAAGTGGAGAGGCTGGAAATAAATCAAAATAGCCCCAACAACAACCCAACCACATAAACTAACATGCACTTAGACAAGTTCGTAGAGGGAGATGGCATGATGATGATGATGATGATTAGCCCATTGATGATAATGAACAAGGGCGTAGAAGGCAAGATAACAACTTTAAAACTATATAGATGAAGATTCCTAAGTTCCAAAGCAAAGCTGATCCTGAAGCATACTTAGAATGGGAAAGAAAATAGATTTCATAGATTATGCTATAATTTGGTAGGATCGATTTTTGTTAAGTAAGAGGAGAAATGGAGAAGCACTTATTGCTAGTTGGCAAGAGATGAAAACCATCATGAAGAGAAAATCTGTACCCCAACATTACTATAGAGACGTATGCAATTGACCATAAATATTGGTACAACAATCTAAAAGTATGGAGCACTATCAAGAGATGGAAATTGTAATGATAAAAGGCAACAAAGATGAGGAAAGAGAGGCAACTATGGCACGGTTCTTGAATGGATTGAACAAGAACATCTAATGCAGACCTAATAAGCTTCTTAAGATGATTCAAGCATTTACTTATTAAATAATGAGGAGGTTACATTCCATATGAAGTGGCATAATTAATTAAGGAATCTTATCAAATCTTTGATGTTACAAAAAGAATTTAAAGGATAGTGGTTACTTATGGCTTTTCATATGCTATGTAATAAATTTTATTTCCATTTCATTTGTTACCTACATAAACAAAGCCAAATCTATTTGTAAAGGGAGCTAGAATGGATTAAGCATGTTGCTTTGCAATGTAAGGGTTAAATCTCTTTTTCTTTCTTTCTGAGATTTTGAACTTATTAAGATTATTTCTCTTGTGGCGTTTTCAACTTATCAAGATTATTTTTGTTGTGCCATTTTAAACTTATCAAGATTATTCTCTTGTGGCATTCTAAACATGATTTATTACTCACCTTCTCATCTCATTCTTGAGTGTGGCGCCAATGTCCTTCTTTAAGCTTTTGTTTCATGCGTGTCATAAACATTGGGTCAAGAATTTCAATAACATTGGTTCTTACTTCATTATATGTAATGGGTCAAGGTTTTAATAATATTGGTTAATGTTATAATAAGCATTTGGGTCAAGGTTTGTTATTTTGTTTATGTGTCTGTTATATTTAACAATCTAAATTAGATTGATCCTTAGCAAAAGAACCTTATTGAGCATTGAGTCTCACGTTTCTCTCTGAGATTCATATTAATATTGCTGATGTGTTGGAGCTACAAGAATAAGTTGAGATGGAGGAAATACTACGTAAAGCCATCAAGATTGAAAAGCTATTCAAGAGTAAAATGACAAAGTACAATTTGGGAACTACAACTTCCACATGGAAGCCAGATTGGAAAGATAGTGACAAGAGCTTTTCGAAGCCCAAAGTATATGTTAGCAAGAATGGGAAAGATTTGGGCAACACCAAAATGAAAGGTAAACCCAAAACTTCTAACACTAGATCTTGAGATATTAAGTGTTTTAAATGTTTGGGGTATGGACATATTATTTAATAATGTCCAAATAAGCGTGTAATGGTGGCTGCACAAGATGGCGATATTGAGAGTGATAGTGATGATGATGAAGAACGCATGCCGAGCTTGAGAATGCAAGTGACATAGATGAGCAACTCGGCCCTAATGGTGAGTTGTTTGTCATAACACGTGCTTTTATTATGCAAGCAGAGGAAGAGTATAAAGCCCAAAGAGATAACATGTTTCATGCTAGATGCTAAGGTATGTAGTTTGATTATAGATTGGGGGAGTTGTACCAATGTTGTTAATGCTAGTTTAGTTGATAGGTTGCATTACCTACTACTAAACATCCAAAACCCTATAGATTATTATGGTTGGATGATTGTGGGAGAAGTAAGGGTTAATAGTAGGCATTGATATCATTCTCTATTGGATGTTATTATGATAAAGTGTTATATGATGTCATTCCTTTGTGATGCGAGCTAAACATGACTAGCAACCTATAGCCACCGCTTTGCTCTATCCCTCAAAGAAAATGGAAATAAGTGGAGATGAATTGCATCGTATGTTGTCCTATTAATATTGAAGGTATCACAAATCTCCAGAAAACTCGCTATATGCACATTAGGATCCTTGTCCGATAAGCCTCTGAACTGAACCGTTTGCTGCACCATTTGAAACACATTAGGCTTTATTTCAAAATTATTGACGATGACAGCCGGTCTCATAATCTTCATGTCCCCTTCAGTGATGGTCTACCAAAATCATACATCGTCCGGTTATTCTCATTGTTATTGTTGGCGTCTGCCATCTGTACTGTAGTGTCTTCCGATCCACTCTCGTCTACGGCTTTCCCTACCTGAATCTCTTCCTCCTCTATGTTCAACCACTTCCTCAACTACCCGAGGGATCGCTCTAGTGCTAGTAGAGGGTCTACTAGATCAGGATTGGACCTCCTGGTCATACACTATCTGAAATAACGAATAACCAACAACATTGTGTGTAGAAAACCAAACAAAAACAAATAAAGAATAAAGAATAAATGGCTAAATTAATAAGGACACGCAATTCACAATATTTCTCAAAATAATTCCCTAGCAACGGCGCCAAAAACTTGATGTGAGCTAAACATGACTAGTAATCTACAGGCTAGTGCACCTATCAAATGTAATCTAGCTATGGCAAGTATCAATGTTGTATCCTATGGGAACTGAGAAACTACTGCTACTACGCTATTCCTATTATTTAATCGATCAAAAGGTGGTGAAGATCATTAACTAAAAATGATTGAGAATGCAAATGAAAACTAAATTTTGATAAAGAGAATGAAAGTTTGAAAAAGACAATAAGTTGAGTTAATCCAATTAGGAATCCTTTTAGCTAGCCGGCTTAAAATAATAATTTATGAATTGATTGATTAAGAATTGCGATTTGTAGATATTTTCTTAAATGAATTGGCCTCTTTCTCGAGTTAACCAATTCGTAATCCTAAAGATCTAAAATTGGAATCTGTTCCTAACAATTGATTTTAGAATAGCATTAATCTCTAAATTATCGCTAATAAGAATGTCTAGTTCTTATTCCAGTAAGCTATTACACTTATCTCTAGGATGCAAATCACTTAATCACACAAGTAGTTGTACTAGCTAAATTGAATTTCTCAATTACAAAGGAGTTCTCAAATTGATTCAACAATGAAGAAGAAAAAATTGATTTTATTATACTTGAATGAAAACTAAAATCTTAAATTAACAATTCAATCAATTAAATTCAATCAATTAAGTATAAAACAAGCCTAGCATAGCTAAAGATCACACCCAAATGGGTTTAATAAGATTAGTTATATATGTTCATGATTAAACTAATACACGAATCAAATACAAAGTAAACAAGAATTGAAAAGAACATGTACACTCTTTTCTCAAATGGTGGAAATATTATCCCCTCTTAAATAGCTCTGAATCCAATCTCTACAGCTTAAGATCTCCTCCTTCTTTCCTTTGAATCTTCAATCCAATCCTCAAGAACAACTATTTGGATGATGTTAAAATGGAATTCGTCTCCATTCTCCTCTTCTTGATCGTTTGGAAGGTTGTTCTCAAAGTCTATATTGAATACCCCAACATTCTCTCCCTTTAGCATCTCCTTTCAACACGGCTTATATTTTGGCAATGTTGCTCAGAACGGGCATGGTCCTAAGTTGTGTTACTCTTGGGAACCATGTTGCAAATTATTTCTTCTTACCATAGGTAAGGAATTTCAGCATGCCCTCTGACCCTAACCGTGCTTCTCAACAAGAGCGTGTTGGCAAGGCGTGTTGAACAGTCAAACACGCCCAATTTGTCCGTTTCTTTCCGATTTTAGTCCGGTTTCTCTCTAACTTTGATGATGTACCTAGACAAACACCTGAGACATAAAGGAAACTAAAATAGGGTGATTGTAATACAAAAACATATAATTTTCCCAAAAAGAACTCAAAATCAAGAATACAAAAACATGTGTAATATCAAGGATATCACTATGCCTGCTAGTCATATATTATTAGGACATCCATGGCAACATAATAGGCGAGTTGTGCATGATGGATGTTCAAATAGAAATTGTTTTATGATGAACAGTAAAACTTACACTTGTACTATTATTTCCTAAGCAAGTTAATGAGGACCAAAAGGTTCTAACAGAGAGAGAGGAAGCGCTTCGGACGGAGAAAGCGTTAAAAGCGTAACAAAAGAAGAGTTGTGTGAAAAGCTGATGGTTGCTATCTATGCAGCTACAATCTAAAGCAGTGTACCTATCGATGCAGTCTAGCACTAATAGCTATTCTAATTGTTATCTAACTACGGCTACTAGGGAATGATTAATTCAAGTTAAGAAATAACCCCTTGGGAATTCTTGTCTCTAGGGAATGGAAACTAACGATGGAATTGATTGATTGAATTCAATTTTCATGGGAAAATCTCTATGCAATTAACACCTTTCTCAAGAACACTAACATTTTAACTTAGATTAATTAGGTTGAAATCTCTTCCTAACTCTAATTATCCGAATTAGCATTATGTACCATTTAACACTATTGAGAGTTGTTAATTCTCAATCCGGTAGAACGAACACTCTATCTCTAGGCGACTTCAATTCTAGGTTGCAAAGACAATCCAAACCTAAACGTCTTTCTCAAGAACATTCAAGTTCCAATAATCATTCAACAAGATATGAAGAACAAATCAATAAGCACTTCCCTAGATAAAGAACCCCTAATGGATTAACATTCAAACCAATATTGAAAATCAATATATTCAATTCAAAACTTAAGTATAAAAATCCTTAGATAAAGAACCCCTAATGGATTAACAAGTTTAGCTAATCATGTTCATTATCAAAACCCATAAGAATTCAATTACAACAATGAGTAAAGGTAGAGAAACCCAAATACACCCTTGGATGAGAGAATACAGCTCCAATTCCTTTTGCCCAATCTTGAATCGATTCTTATTCCTCTTGCTCGAATTGAAACCAATCAACGAACCTCGCCCAATCTTCAATCGTCGAAGAGAATCCAATTGAAACCTTGGTCCAAGTCTCCTTTCTCCTTAGTTCTAACTCAAAAAACCCTTAGAGAGAGAAAGAATAGAGTTTGGGACGTCCTCCCCCTCTTTCTTTCGCATTTTCCTCTTTTTTTTCTTTTAATTAATTCGTCCAGCTGCCGTGAACATGGCCATGTTGATGCCCGTGTTGGGAACATGACCTGGTATTGGTGGGCGTGTTGGGAACACGACCCCGTGCTGATGGCCGTGTTACTCTCTGTGGTCATGCTTCTTAATGATTCTTTTTCCTATTGTCGAACGCACCCAACACGGCCTGTTTTGGTGCCCGTGTTAGGAACACGGCCACTGTTAAAACCAATACGGCCGTGTTCAGCTTCCTCATGCGTGAACTTGACTTGTTTCGGCAACTTTGACGTCCAATTATGCTCCAATTCTTCCCTTTATCACTCTTTGACTTCTTTTGGACCTAATGCACATAAACAGATGCATAGGATGAGTGTTGGGACCAATTCACATCCAAATGTACATATAATCAGCCTTAAAAACCCCATTTAGATGTGTGTATTCTACGCACATCAAAAGCCATAAGAGATGTGAGCCTAGAGTGGAAATAGGAGATATAGAGGGTGATTTGTAAAGAAGAAAAGAGAGAGGGGCGAATGCAAAAAGAGAGGGTGTGATTGTGAGTTGTGAGAGAGAAGACAATTTCTATACAAGAGAGCGTGCAATGAAGAGAGCTTTTCTTTCAAGGCAAGCCATCGTTGTAATTTTGTACAAGGGTGCCTATTAAAGCACTAACCAAGAAAACACTAGTTTGCCTAGTGTATTTCAATCTCTTTTGTAGGAATTCAAAGACTTGTACCCTGAAGAGATGCCTAAAGAACTACCACAAATAAAGGGAATCGAACATTAAATTGATTTTATACCCGACATTTCAATTTCAAATGGACCAGCTTATCAAAGTAATCTTGAAGAGATGAAGGAGTTGCAATGACAAGTGGAAGATTTGATGGCCAAAGGGTTGATTAGAGAAAGTATGAGCACATGTGCGGTGCCCGTCTTACATGTGCCTAAAAAGGATGGAACATGAGTGATTGAAGCATTTGAAGGGGCAAAATCAGCTTAACAAACGCCATGCTAAATGGAGTGAGTTCATTGTGTCCTTTTCATATATGATCAAATACAAGCTTTAAAGATAATGTTCTTACAGATGTGTTATCTCAAAGGTATGCACTTCGTTTTACTTTAAATGCCAAATTCCTTGGTTTTCAGCATGTTAAAGAAATTTATGAACATGATTTTGATTTTGGCAATGTGTTTAATGCTTGTGGAAAAGGTTCTTTTGATAAGTTTTATAGACATGATTGGTTTTTGTTTAAAGAAAAGCATTTGTGTATTCCTATATGTTCTATACGTGAGGTATTAATTAGGGAAGCTCATGAGGGTGGTTTAATAGGACACTTTGGAATTGCTAAGACTTTAGATGTTTTGCATGATGTTTTCTATTAGCCTAATATGATGTGAGATGTTGCTAGATTTTGTGATAGAGCATTGTTTATAAACAAGCAAAATCTAAATATAAACTACATAGCTTGTATTGTTTGTAAATTCCTTGTCTTATCAATTTTCAAAACTTAATCTTTTAAGCTTTTGGAATTATGGTAACATACATCTTTCTATAACTAAAGTTCTTAATTATAGTCAAGGTTGTGCTGATCACCACGGGCTGGACTCTGGCCGTGACCAACCATGAGCTTTTGGTCTTTAAAACATGGCATTTTGGGCGGTTTACGTAGCCACCACGGCCTCCAGCACGGCTCGTAGTGGCTCAGCACTGGTGGGGGCACGACCATGAAGAAACCCTAATTTTTGAGATCCGAATGTTTAGCATGGCCTGGACTCCGGCCGTGCCGACCAGCACGGCCTTGACCACGGCCGTGTTGAGACAATTATATAAGGAAAACTGCTTTTTTTTAGGGGAAGCTAAGCAAGGAATGAGAGAGAGCCCTGGCGGCTGGTTTGGTTTTTGCATAGTGCTCATTTGGGAGATAGTTATAGAGAGGAAGAATCCCGGAATCGTAAGGTTCCAAATGCAAAACAGTAGTGGAGCAATTCAAGAGGCAATTTGGGAGATTAATCGTAGTGGAGATCCAGATTTGGAGCTGTTCATCCAATTTGAGAGAAAAGGGTGTACATGTTTCATTTTCATTATTCTTCCATCCAATTTGTCTCTCTTTCAAATCTCTGTATCATATGATGGTATGGTTTTATTTGAGTTGTATAAACATGAGTGTTGAGTGAAAGCTCATGGAAGCGGCAATTATAGGCACCGATCTAATGCTTGGACAAATGCGAAGAAAGAAAATTAGTTGATCAAGTATTGACGAATCGTTTAGAGGAAAGAGGGAATGATGAAAATTTAGGCACTACCAAATTTTACGATTTAGGAGTTGCGCCATTAGGGTCTCTTTCATTCCTTGTTCCTCTAGGCATGAGAACTCCTGATGACACAAGGATTACCATAAGGAATCATGGGAACACATTTGATAAGCTTGATCAGTAGCATTGGGGCTTAACTTGATCATCAAGCAGGATGTGATGTAAATCCGCACCTGTAAGGGAGAAATCATATTACTTTCGATTAATCCAAGCATAATACAAGTGGGGATGCGAGTGTTTTGGTATTTGGGATGCATATAATGAAGTAATTTGGGTTATAGTGTTATTATGTAGGCCTAGGTGGATTTTCTCTTTTTTCATTAAGTTGGCTCATAAAATTTGGGACCACAAAAGCTATTGACCAGTTAACTCCTCTTTAGTTTTTGAATTGACTTTAGTTTATTTATCTTTTTTACTTTGTATATTTATATTTATCTTCTAGTTTTTTCTTCTTATAGAATGAGGGCTTTCGCGCTATGGAAACTGCATGCAACTAAATATTTGAGGCTAGTGAGCATATTCTTCCAGTCTTCTACCTTGTAGGAATTCAAGCTACAGGTTCGTTCAAGAACTTTGCAAACTTATCAACACTCGTGCTAGCGTACATAGACTCATCACTCACGTCCTTTCTTTGTTTTGTGTTCTTTGTCTACCATTGTGTCTAAATCAATTCGATTAGATCCATATGCTTAGCCGTATGGAAAAGAACAAAGAATTTATGATTTCTTTTCTTATCGGATCTAATATCCTACTTATGTTCTCATTTTGTTTGTTTCTTTTGTGCCTTTTTTTCTAATCTCTATATAATATGATGGTCTGTTTTTATTTGGGTAGCATAGACATCAATGTTGTGTGAAAGCACAAGGAAGCGGCAATCATAGGCACCAATCCAATGCTCGAAAAAATGCGAAGAAAGAAAATTAGTTAATCAAGTACATATATCATTTTCTATCTGATTAGAGGAAGGACAGAATGACGAGAATGGAGGCAAGTCCAAATATTTCAATTTAGAATTTGCTCCATTGGGATCTCTGTCATTCTTTATTCCTTTAGGCACAAGGACTCCTGATGACATATGGATTGGTGTAAGGAATCATGTGAACGCAATTGACAAGTTTGACCAGTGGCATTGGGGCTTAGCTTGATGATCAAGCAGGATGAGATGTAAATCCACATGGATAAGGGGGAAACCATGTTGTTTTCAATTAATCCATCGCAATACAAGCGGGGACTTGTGATTTTTTTCCTTATTGGATCTAAAACCCTACCTATGTTCTCATTTTGTTTGTTTCTTTTGTGTCTTTCTTTCTAATTTTTGTCCATTATGATTGTTTAGTTTTATTTTAGGAGCATAAACACAAGTGTTAAGTGAAAACGCATGGAAGTGGCACTCCTAGGCATTGATCCAATACTTGGACAAATGCGAAGAAAGAAAATTTATTATTCGAGTATTGATATAATTCTCCAAATGATTGGGGACGATTCTTTTGAAGGAAATAGGGAACAACAAGAATCGAGGCACACTCAAATATTCCAATTTAGAATTTCCACCATTGGGATCTTTATCATTCCTTATTCCTCAAGGCACGAGAACTCTTGATGACAAAAGGATTGGCATAAGGAATCATGGGAATGCAATTGACAAGCTTGACCGGTGGCATTGGAGCTTAGCTTGATGATCAAGCAAGATGAGACAAAAATCCACCCATGTAAGGAAGAAATCATGTTGCTTTCATTTAAAGAAGTCTTTTAATAGTCAGAAGTCCTGTTTTAAGTTATCCTTTTAGTTTAGGAGTGTTATTCCTAATCTTATTATTATTTGCTTCCTTATCATTATAGAATTAGGTTTTTCGAAGGCCTATATAAGCTTGTACGACTTTCTATGTAAAGGTTGGTTGAATATTGATTATTTTGGAGTTAATTCTCTATTTTTGTTCTCTATAAACACGGCGAATTTATAAAGTGAACACTTGGTATTTTATAAACTTAGTTTAATCTAAACCTTTGTTCGTATTAGACAACCTTTAATTCCATATAATTAATGTTCTTAAGTAAAAGTTATATAAGGGTCTTGTTAGAAGTTAGAGTTTCTTTGCTTGATTAGGTGAACAATCCTTGGTGAAGACATTAACATTGAATATGGGTTTGGCATAAGTTAGCCACGTGCTATCCACCAATCCAATGCTTGGACAAATGCAAAGAAATAAATTAGTTGATCAAGTATTGATATCATTTTCTGAATGATTGTGAATAATTCTTTTCGAGAAAAGAGGAAACGATGAGAATTAAGGCATGACCAAATATTACGATTCAAGATTTAGACCATTGTGTCACGAAACATCAGCTTAGAGGTTAGCCAAGCCGCGCGGCACTTAGTTAACTTGCTTGACAAAGTTGAACTAAGTAAGCCTAGATGAGAGTTGGGAGCAATTTTAGGTGAGCAAAGTAGGCAGCAGGGGTTTAGGACTTGGGTAGGGTAGAGAGTTGAGAGCACTTGAGCTTTGAAAGTATGGAGAGCTTTATTAAGTTTCCAACCTTCCTCTTGTATGTTCTTATTGATCTTGTATGTTACAAATGATGAATGGAGGGGGTATTTATAGGCTTCCCACCTCCTTAACTTATGGCTAGAAATCATTCTTCTAGAATTCTCTACAAGCTAACTATGTACAAGGCTTTCTTTGGAAGCTACTCTATGTACAAACAAGGGAAGCTTCTAGGCAGCTCCTTAGCTTGGCACACAGCCTTGCTTCCTCCAGCAATGTCTAGATCCTTCCTTTGGTTTCCTTAGGTAGTCAACATAGGCTAGGCTGCAGCATTGGGCTGGGCATATGTTGGGCATATTTCTGCCCATGGACAAGCCTTGCCTTGCCCAAGATGAGGCGGGCTATGACAATTGGGTTCTTCATCATTCCTTATTCCTCTAGGCACGAGGACTCCTAATGACATATAAGGGTTGGCGTAACATAATAAGTAGTTTGGGTCAGATGTTATTTTGTAGACCCATGCAAATTTCCCATTATTTTTGTTAAGTTGGTTTTTAAGATTTAAGACTATGAGAGTTGTTGACCAGTCAACTACTCTATAGTTTTTTATTTGACTTTAGTTTATTCATCTTTCTTTATTTATATATTCATATATAGCTTCTAGTTTCTTCTTCTTATGGAATAAGGGCTTTTGCAGTATAAGAACCGCATGCAATCAAATACTTGAGGCTAGTGAGTATATTATTTCAGTTTTCTACCTTGCAGGAAATAAAGTTATAGATTCTTTAGAGAACTTTGCATACTTATCAAGACTCATACTAGCAGACATAGACTTATTGCTCACATACTTCCTTTCTTTTGTGTTTCTTTTTTCAATCCTTGTATTTATAACAATTCTAATTTGATCCTTATGCTTAGTTGTATGGAAAGGAACAAAGAATTTTAGATTTCTTTCCTCACCAGATCCGAAGTCCTATCTATGTTCTCATTTTATTTGTTTCTTTTATTCCTCTTTGTCTAGTATGGTGGTTTGCTTTAATTTGAGGAGCATAAACACGACTGTTGAGTGGAAGCACGTGGAAGCGACAATCATAAGCACTGATCCAATGCATGGACAAATGGGAAGAAAGAATATTAGTTATGAGTATTGATATCATTCTCCGCATGATTTTGGATGAAACTATTGGAGGAATGAGGGAACGAAGAGAACTGAGGCACGCCCAAATATTTTGATAAATGATTTGTTCCATTGGAAGCTCCATCATTCCTTGTTCCTCTAGGCACAAGGATTCTTGATGACACAAGGATTGTCATAAGGAATCATGCGAATGTATAATAAACAAGTCTCTTTAATTATTTATCTTTTTATTGGATTTAGAGCATTTGCGAGCGTTATTCTATGAAGTAGGGATTTTAGTGAATGATTTTTTTTGTGATCTTAGGCATTTAATCCTTTGAGCATATACTATTGTTTATCGCGCGAATTCCAGCACTTTCACACTTCTATCCAAATCTCCGTACCTTTACCTTAGCCCTATTTCAACCTTGGTAAAGACCCTTTGATTTTGGTATTTACTTATTCAGTAGCGAAGATATGATTTATGAGCAAGCTTATGGTGAGCGGGTCTTGTGCATTTGCTTTGAGGGATTTGTTATTCACCTAATATACACTTTGAGCGACTTGAGTGATCCCTGTGAGGCATTGGTTCATGATGTTTGTGTTGAGTTGTCATTTAAGTTACTCATGCATTAATATTATTTCCATTCTTTGTTAATGATTTGTAATTTGATTTATGATTGAGTATCCTTTGAGATGTGTTGAATACTCTTTGTTGTGGACTAGGGGCATAAACTGAAAGGAATTGCTAACTGTAGTTTTATGGGTTGAGTAGTTAATTGCTTGAGGACAAGCAATAGCTTAAGTGTGGGGTAATTTGATGAGCATAGTTTTACACATATTTGCTTGCATATTATTGCGTATGTTCTTAGCAATTATTGTGCTTTTATTCCCATATCACCCGTGTTTTGTGTTCTTTTGCATTTCAGGAACATTTATAGGACCATCATCGGTGTTTAAGCAATTATAGATCAATACGTGCGGAAACGGACGAGAATTCATCAAGATCGGACAAGAGCCCGCGTTGCACACATTGAGAAAAGTCTTTGCTGATTCCAATTCCCCCAAGAGAAATTTGGATGATTTCTCCACCTTGGATTATAGGTATTACTATAGGGATTGTTCTGCTGATCAGGAGCATTTCCAACATAATCAACCTGCTCTAGCTTAGCCAAGTATTGCCATTTTGGCAATCTTAACTTTGATGACCACCCCCACACCAATCATAAGTCATAAATTGTGTCTGTCTTCTAGATGAAGACATAGTCAAAGCATCAATCTTCCTACTCATGGCATCTAACTATGCATTTACAGCTACCATAGGGTCTACTGCATGGATTACACTACCTTTGACTTGAACCTGCTCTCTTGGATTCTGCCACTGATAGTTAGTGACTGCCATATCCTTAATAAGATCCATAGCTTGATCGGGAGTCTTATCGTTTAGTGATCCACATACTGCAGCCTTAATAAACTGTTTACTTGCGTAATTCAGTCCATTAAAGAATGTCTGAATTTGCAGCCATAGAGGTAAACCATGGTGTGGACAGCTTTTTAGTAAATCATATAGAGTCTCATTCTCTTGGTTAAGAAACCCTGCTATGTCATTCCTCAACTTCACCGTCTTAGAAGGTGGAAAGTATCTCTCCAAGAATTTCTTAGCCAACTGATTCCAAGTCATAAATGTCCGAGCTTGAAATGACTTCAACCACTTCTTTGGCTTATCTGTCAACGAGAATAGGAATAGCCTCAATCGAATAGCATCATCTGATACCCCATTAATCTTGAAGGTATAACAAATCTCTAGAAAATCATCCAAATGGGTGTTTGGATCCTCATTTGGCAAACCATCAAACATGCAATTGTTTTGCGCCATATGAATAATTAGGCTTGATCTCGAAGTTGTTTGTTGCAACATTCAGCCTCACAATACTCGATGTAGCCCCATTAAGAGTTAGGCATGGTTCTCTCCATAGGTGGAGCTGTCGTTCTTAACTATTCCCCTTCTTGGTTTGTTCTCCTTCTTGATTCTGATTTTGTAACTCTGCTACCATTTCGGTCAAAGCTCATTCTCATTCTTCTCTTTGCTGCTTTCTTAAAGTTCTTTCTAACTATGGTTCGTAAATGACTAGTTTCATTGAACTAGCTCGACTCATACACAGATTCAGGTATCTAGACAAAACACAAACACAACAAAGACAAATGAAATGGAAAATAAAAATGCTAAATCACTAGCTTTTGAAGACAAAACACAAACACAACAAAGACCAATGAAATGGAAAATAAAAATGCTAAATCACTAGCTTTTGAATTACTAATAATATCCCAATAGAAAAGAGTCCCGATAACAGTGCCAAAAATTTGATACTCTCTATCCTCACACGGTAAAGTGCACCAATCGTATCAAGTAATAAAATAATGAATAAAAGTATCGTTCCACTAGGGACCTAATTGTAAGTACTGCCTTCAATTATATACTAATGTTCAGCAATTAAAATATTGTTCGGATGTAATAATATTTAAAAGCAAAACAATCTTGAAAATAAAGATTAAAATAATTAGTAAACTTATCAAGAAAAAAGCCTATTTAGGTCATGGATCCCCCTAATAAGTTAAATATTTCATGAAACAAACAACAATTTTTTCTAATTAAGAGTTGAGTTGGCACTCCATGAGATTAGGTTTAAACCTTTCTCAAGTGATTAAACCCCTAATTCTTAAGAGCAAGTAGAGGAATCTCTTCTCATACCCACTCATTTAGGCCATGCAATAAGATTAAGGAACTATTAAACTAAAGGATCTTATAGATCTATCTATAGTATCCCAATCAATCCTCAATCCCTAAGATATGATCAATTCATGAAAAGTTATCTATATTCAGTTTATGGAAGCAAATCTCAATTAATACATCTACTTATCAATTGAAATAGATAATTAAGCAATCAAAGGGATAAAATAACTCATAGAAAAGATTAATTGCACTAAATTTGAATCAATCCATACAAAATAAATTAGGATTCATCAAAATCAAAATAGCAAGAAAATAGGTTCTCAACATCATAACAAAGAAATAAGGATTAGGGAAAGAAGATCTCAAACTATTCATGGAAGAATGGAAAAGAAAATCTTCAATATTTAATCTTTAATCTTAAAAAACTAATGAAGGAATTGATATTCCTTCAAAACCCTAAAAATGGAAAGAAAATGAAGTTTCTAACTATTTCTCTCTCTAGAAATGAATAAATGATGGTACTCCTAAAAAATAACCCTCAAAGTTCATTTAAATAATGCTCTTTTATATTGTACATGGGCACTACGCGGGCGTGTCACAACCTATGATCATCTCGCCCTTGAAGGCATCCTCTAGGACATACGGGAAGATCACATAGGCATGTCCTATTCTCGTGTCATGCCTTAGACAGTTTTCACAACTCACACAGGAAGTCCACCCGGATTTGGGCTACGCGTGTCATACCTTCCTTCATTTTGTGATTTTTTGGACTTCACATGGGAAGTCCACATGGGCAAGTTCTTCCCATGTCATGCCCGTGTGAGACTCCATCTCTTGCTAAATAAGTGATTCTTAGACTGATTTTCATGTATTTTAATGCCAAACTTCTTATTGTCGTGTAAGCTTTACAAAGTACCTAAAAAGGACTGAAAACAAGCTCTAACAAATAAATTAAACTCAATTTATGGTAAGATCAAGATAAAACAAGGCTCCAAAGTAAGTGCTTCTAGCACTTATCACCCCTCTTACAAGGTTGTCTTTTCATACTCACAAATATTTCTCTCTTGTAAGGTTTTTTTCTCATACACATAAATATACCTATGTTTATGGGGTTGTTTTATCATATTTATAAATATATCCCTCTTACGGAGTTATTCTTTCATACTGACAAATATACCCTCTCTTACGAGGGTGTTTTCTCATACTAAAAAGTATACCCCTCTTACGTGTTTATTTTCTCGTACTTATCAATATACCCTTATTACGCTGTAGTTTCTCTATTTTTACAAATATACCATACTCATAAATATACACCTGCTACGGGTTGTTTCTTCATTTTTACAAATATACCACTCCTAAGTGATTCTTTTCTCATATTTACAAATATATCCCTCTTGTAGAGTTGTTTTCTCATACTCACAAATATACCTATCTTACGATGTCGTTTCCTAATATTTATAAATATACCCTCTTATGGGGTTGTTTTCTCATATTTACAAATATACCTCTCCTATGGGGTTGTTTCCTCATACTCATAAATATACCCCCTCTTACAGAGTTGTTTTCTCATATTCACAATTATAACCAACTTACAAGGTTGTTTTCTCTTTCTTTTTTTACAAATGAATGACTCATTCAGGCTCCTTTCTCACACTCACAAATATACCCTTTTTATGTAGTTGTATTCGCATACTCAAAAGTATACTCCTCTAATGATGTCATTTTCTTATACTTACAAATATACTCTTCTTATATGGTTTGCATGCTCAAAACTACACTCTTCTTACGACATTGTTTTCTCACACTAAAAAATATAGACCTCTTATGGGGTCATTTTATCGTACTCATATATATATTCCTCTTGCAGGGTTGTTTTCTTATACTATAATATATATCCTTTTTACGGGGCTATTTTCTCATATTTACAAATATACCTCTCTTATGGGTTATTTTCTCATACTGATAAATATACCACTCTTATGGAGTTGTTTTCTTATACTCATATATATATCCCTTTATGGGATTATTTTCTAAAATTAATAAACAAAACTGATGCGTTCTAAACAGGACTAGCAATCTATAGGCAAGTGCACCTATCGAATGCAATCTAGCTATGGCAAGTATCAATATCGTATCCCACAGGAATAGAGAAACTACTGCTACTATGCTATTCCTATTATCTAACCGATCAAAAGGTGGTGAAATTTATTAACTAAAGATGATCTAGAATGCAATTGAAACCTAAATTTTAACAAAGAGAATGAGAGTTGAAGAAAGACAATAAGATGAAGTAACCAAATTGGGGATCACTTTAGCTAGCTGGCTTACAAACAACAAATTATGAATTGATTAATTAAGAATTATGATTTGTGGATAATTTCTTGAATGATTTGGCCTCTCTCTGGAGTTAACCAATTCCTAATACTAAAGATCTAAAACTGGAATCTCTTCCTACAAATTGACTTTAGAATAGCATTAATCTCTAAATTACCGCTAATAAGAGTGTCTAATTCTTATTCCAGTAAGCTATTACACCAATCTCTAGGATTCAAATCACGTAATCACACAAGCAGTTGTCCAAACTCAATTGAATTTCTTAATTACGAAGGAGTTCTCAAATTGATTCAATAATGAAGAAGAAACAATAAATTTATTATACTTGAATGAAAACTACAATCTTAAATCAATAATCCAATTATTTAAGCACAAAGCAAGCCTAACATGGCTAAAGGTCGCCCCCAAATGGGTTTACTAGAATTAGTTACACATGTTCATGATTAAACAAAAACAGGAATTGAATACAAAGTAGATAATAATCGAAAAGAACATGAACACCCTTTTCTCAAATGGTGAGAGGCTATCCTCTCTTGAATAAGTCTGTGTCAAAACTCTACAACTCATATCTCTTTCTTTTTTCCTTTGAATCTTCGATCCAATCCTTAAGAGAAGCTATCTTGATGATGTTGAAGTGGAATTCGTCTCCGTTTTCCTCTTCCTAATCGTTTAAAAGTTAGCTTTAAGGTTTGTCTTGAATACGTCAAAGTTCTCTTCTTTCTCTCTGTGCTGCTCTCCTCTTTTTTTCCTTTTCTTTTCTGTTAATTTAGGTTTCGGGATTCAACAGGGCCTGGATTTGGGCTGTGCTCCTCACCACGGCCTGGATGCATGCCGTGTTGATCTAAAGGTGTACTTTCGGCCTTCTTCATCACGGCTTAGATTCGGGTTGTGCTCCTTAGCACGGCCATGCTCCTAGGCTGTGTCACTCTTGGAAACCGTGTTGCAAATCGCTTCTTTTCGCTCTAGGTAAGGCATTTCAGCACGCCTTCTAACCCTGACCATGCTCCTCAGCACGGGCGTGTGGGCAGGGCATGGTGAACAGTCTAACGCGCCCGATTCGTTCGTTTCTTCCCGATTCTGATCTGATTTTTCTCTAGCTTAGATGATGTACCTAGAGAAACCTAAGACACAAAGGAAATTAAAACAAGGTGATTCTAACACAAAAATCCATAAATTGCTCTAAAAATAACTCAAGATCAAGCATACAAACATATGTAAAATTAAGGATATCAAATCACCCCATACTTGAGCTTTTGCTTATCCTCAAGCAATCAATAATATAGATCATACGCTTGCAACTAACCCTCCACAAAGTTCATGAATTGGATTATAATTAAGCAACATTTAATCTATCCCAAATTGAAACTCAACCAAAAACTAAACCAGCAATCTAAACAAGAGTAATTATCATGTTAGTGGATGAAGAAGTTAAATAGTACATTCAACATCAAATATTCAAGAAACCATATGCCTCACAAGGGATCGCTCTATGCACTCTATGTTTAAAAGGTGGTCATCAATCCCTGAAAGCAATTATATTCAACTTACTTACCATAGGCCTGCTCATAAATCCCATCTCCGCTACTGCAAATAATCAAATATGAAAATTATAGGGTCTTTACAAGGGTTATAATGGGGCTTAGGTTTAGGTGTGGAAACTTTGGGAGTAAGGTGTAAATAATTTATGAACTTTTGGAATGCCTCCCCCATAATTTAGCTCAAAAAGGACTAAATGCAAAATATAGGTAATTAAATTCACTATAGTTCCAAAGTCTCTAAAACAAGATGCTTAAAAGGTGAAGAATGAATGAATACTCAATAAAGTACTACTTTATTTTGTTCTTTTTAATTCTAGATTATTTTTTTTGGGCTGAAGGGAGCATTAAGACAAAATTTTGAGGGACTTAGTAAATTCAATAAAACTGACATTTTATCCAACAACTCAATGAACACATTGTAAAAATTCTAGAAATAGGGTACAGATCAACAAATGAAAGGCTTAACAAGGTGTGATGATAAAGCAAAATGGTAAAATAAAGAAAGTGGATAGGCTCAAACTTGGCTAACTAATGAATAATATCTACAGGTTGGCTTTTGGCTACAATGGTGAATCCTATATGCCCTTATCATTTCATACCATTTGACTGTTCATGTGACATCAACAAGCATTACTAAGTAAGTTCTAGAAATAAGAAGAATGCAATGCACACTCAAACAAAAAGAAAGTAGCATTTATAATGTATGCTCAATTAGGTTCAAAAACTCACAATTTAAGTTTGTTTATTTGCATAAGTTGTGCAAATACCATCAATCAAATCATCATTTAATCAATTCATACATAAAACATAACAACTAATCAAATTCAAATTACTAACTTAAAGAATGGTCAAGTAACACTGGTTTAATCCAGCCACTATGATAAACTAAAAAATGTTTAGTAATATTCCAAAAGCAATAAAGAACGAGGAAAAGATCTCATGCTCATAATCATAATTATCAATCTTCAAAGATAAACAAAAGCTAATAAACATCTGAAGTATCCTAAATATATACATCAACAATAATACAATAAATAACAATTGGAAAACATAAGAAAAAGAAAAGCCATAACAACGGCTTACCCAACCCGCACTTGAAGGACACACTCTCCATAGTGTATAAAAGAGTTGGGAAGCAACATATTCAGTACTCAAAAAGAAAAAGAGATACCGTGCTACTCATCTTGCTGGGTTGCTGGTGGTGGAGGTGGTGTTGCTGGAGCAGGTACATTATCGCCTGCTAAAGGTGAGAGGAATTCGTCAAAATCATCCGTCCTATTCTTCTACAAGGCTGCCTCTATCTTGTCTCCGTAGGCTAATTGCCTATTTGGCATATCCATAATCTGCCTCTACGGAGCAACAAAATGTTGGAACTGCGCTATAACCTCTTACTCAAATATGTCGAGCCTATCTATATGTTGTTGCTACATGTCGGTGATTTGATCAAATCTCACAGTCAGCTCATCAATCTACACACTAGATGGCCGAGGAGCTGATGAGGATGAAGGTTGGGAGGAGCCAGGAATATCTGTAAGTCTGGGGTGCTCCCCCTCCTCCTTCCGATCAGCCCGAGCTATTGACCGAATAAGTTTGTATTCTGGCTCAGGGCCCTGTCCTCCGGGTGATCATCCTCATATGCTGCATAGTAGATAGGCAAGCAGGGGTTATCTCGCCTATAAGCGTTAACTCATCCAGCAGATCTCTGTCTAGTAGCTCCATCCTCCTAGCAATCCTAGTCACACAAGGTCCAAAACCAATCCAAGTCTTTTTGGCTAACACATATCCCATGTCCACCCTCATTCTCTGATGCAACGCCCATAAAAAAAATACCTCAGGCTGGGTGACCACTCCAAAACTGTCCCTTCACCCTGTCAATGTGTATGTGAGCAGGCAGTGAAGATAGAGAGAGGCTGGACGCCTTGGATTTGCTCGGGTAGTAAGGCTCGTCCCCTCTGAGATGGTCTCCCAGGCTTTGTCAAAAGAAACTCCTAGATTGTATAAGGAGCCTCTGAAGTCATCTGACTCTATAGTCGCCTGGTCATAGAGGCCAAGTGCAACACTAAACTAGGGAACACTAATCATGCAAGTTTGCCCTCCCAAACTGAAACGAGATGGCTTCTAGATGCGACCGGTCCCTGATTTGGGTCTAAAGGAAGAAAGTAGAGGCAAACCCAAGCATGAGCTCCCTATAAGTAGGCTCCATAATGCCGAAGAAGGCCTCAAAGGATGGAGTCTGAAGTATCTCTCAAACCTCAATAGCTAGGCCGGCTGTCTCCAATGCTTGCCACTCGATGCATCTCCCACAACCTAACTACCTGTGCTGCAACTGTTGGTAACGAGTCTTGTGAGTGGGGCTCTGAAACTGTAAAAGTCTATGCCGTGCGGGAGCTGGAGCTCTAGGTGCAGGTGTAGGTGCTTGAGGTGCAGGTGCACGTGGAGATGGGCCGATTCGGTCTGAACGCCTTCTCTTGCAAACACCCACCTTCTTGGATCTCTCACACCACTCAACTATAGTACCTGCATGAAAATTGATCAAACTATTTCGAAAACCGTATTTCTTGCACTAAAAAGACAATTATTCCAATAACAGTAATAGTTTAATAGCAATACAATATTAATTTAACATATTTTTAGCACACTTGCATTAGCTAATTCTAATTCAGCAGCATAATTGAAGAATAAGAAATTGAGCAAAATACGTGCGTAGAGACAGAAGAGTGAAAATTTTACTACCTGTGAAATAGCACAGCTTATATAGACATTAAGGCGAGCACGCTTGTGTTGCATGCCATGCTGGTCGGCATGGCCAATCTCCCAGCATGTGTTAGTCGAGGAAAACGTGCTGAAGTCCATTTTTCTGTCAACACGGTTTGGTGCCAAGAACACAGACGTGTTGCCTGACACGGCCCATGTTCACAACTCGTGTTACTCTCGGAAGGCGTGCTCAATTCCCATTTCAGCACGACACTATCTGGTTGCCCATAACATGGGCATGTAGTATGGCACGGTCGTGTCCATAAACCGTATTACTCTTAGAAGATGAGCAGAAATTACATATTCATTTCAACACGGTCTGGTTGCCCATAATACGTTCGTGTTGGATAGCACAAGTGTTCTCATGGGGCGTGTTGAACTGCCAAGATGGTGGGTGCTACTCGTGTTAGCTACAATCTAAGGTAGTGTACCTATCGATGCAGTCTAGCACTAATGGCGAGTATCAAGGTCGTATTCCTCGGGAAAGTGAAAGCCCAGAGTTACTCCTTTGTACTTTGTTATATTAACCTAAAATTAGCGATAAATAATTTCTAAACTAACTAATAGCTACAAACTAAGTCCTAAGAGAGATGCAAGAGTGATTGATAAACGAAATAATCAAGACAAGAAGACAAACCCAAAGGGAATCTAAACTAGTTGGCAATCAAACAAAAGATAAAGGATCGGTGAGTCTAATTATGCTACCCGTGGACAAATTCTTAACCGAATTCGGTTTCTCTCTCGAGATAACTGAATTCCTAAACCTAATAACCTACAATTGGAATCTCTTCCCAATGATTGATTCTTAAATTAGCATTAAGCTTTAATCCGCCTCTATTAAGCTTTGTTAATTCTTAATCGGGCTAGTTAATTATCCTTATCTCTAAGCGATTATTAACCAGTTCTTGCTATTCAAAATTCCAATTGCCAAGCGGATTTCTCAATCTCATAAAGCAATCTAAACATCACAATTCACAACGTCTCATGAATAATGCATAATCTTATTAATACTGAAAACAAGAAGAATACAAAACCAACTCAAACAATCCAATAAACCCCTTTCCCAAATCTTTGTGCCTCATCGATTGATATCTCTGCTCAAAGGTGGGCTGCCCTTGGAAAAGTAGGAATCGATGGCTCTGCGGTGGTCTAATTTGGCCTGAACTAGTCGGTGCAGCGCCTGATGATCGAGAGGAAGAGGAACCATCGGTCCGCCTCCTCTTGTAAACTCCTGATCCTCGTCTGGTGGACATGGTACCTGAAAAGGAAACTTTTAGTACTAAGGATCAACAAAATTCTAGCAGCATAACGGCATAAAATGGACAAACCAAATGATTTAACTCGATAAAATTAAACTGCTCAATGTCCTGCAAAGAAAATTTAATCCACAACACTGCCAATCGATGCTAACCAATTAAATTTGCAATTCATCCATATGGAGTTTACTTCGCCATAATCCATCACAAGGCAAAACAACATGCTAATATAAAACAGACACAAACAGAGTCGACTATCTATGACAGAGCCTATTGTTTAGCGACCGACAATAATAATAAAGAGAAAAATAAGGAATTAATCACAATCATAAATAATGGTAGAAAAGAAAAACGGAAAAAATGAGCAATTTAAGTATATAAACTATATTAAAGAAAATAAAAGAAAATTAAGCACAAACATGAATGTAAATGCATACACCCAATAATAAAATAAGGAAATAAAAAAAAAATTGAAACACAAAATTCGAACACAAAGAAAATAAAAATTCGAACTAATATCAAAATAAAATAATGAAAAATGAAGTTGGAGGGTACTTACTTGACAAATGCAATATCCAAAGCCTTCGAAATGAGAAACAAGAAGTGAGAGAGTAAAAGAGGAGATAATTGCCAAACTAAGGGGAGAGCAAAGTTTTTGAAGATTTTGAATGAAGTGGTATATATAAGCAGTGTGCGGAACACGCCCGTGTTCTCCAACAGGGGACGTGTTCATGAACACGGTCAGGATATCGAGCCGTGTTAAGCGAATTAAAACGTGCTGACTTACCACTTCTGAGAACACGCCCGTGTCATGGACACGGTCTTGGACACGGGGACGTGTTATGGACACGGCAGGGCATAAATTACCGTTTTAGCTCCTGTGGACGTGTTCATCTTAGTTTGATTTTCTTCAATTAGAACACGGGACGTGTTAACGAACACGATCTTGAACACGCCCGTGTTGATCTCCAGGAAATGCAAAAGTTGCAATTCTCAACACTTTCTCACTCATTCTCACCTGCAAAACCAATAAGTCCTCAACTCATACACTCAACATAAATAAAACTTAACAAAAACCAACTATAAAACCTAATCAACTAAGTTCACAATGCAAGGGTAAAGTATTCAAATTGAAAAATAGAATTTGGGGTGCCTCAAAAAAGCACTTCTTTTTGATGTGATGAGTCTTCTTAGCTGGACTCATGGTTAAAAGCAAATGGTGGGGATTGACGACCATCCATCCTTCTTCCAAGCAAATGGCTTCAAGTATCCGCTTAGAGGGATAATCGTCAATGTCCTCTTCCCCACTATCAAGAAAGCTGCCAGTATGATGGGCAAGACTCTCTCCTCGTATAATTGCAGGTAGTCATGATGCTCTAGGGGCTCTTCCAATTTGAAAGCTGAAGTTTCACCAATTGGAAGGATTGACGGTTGGGCAATTTCTTCAGGAACATCAATGGTTTCTTTTAGTCCTTATCTTGGTTCACTTGCTAGAAGAAACTCAAGCTCCTCCAAGACTTCTTCATTGGATAACTCATGCTCATCTTCCATCATCGAAGGGACTTGTGGAAAATCCACCAAAAATTCCTCTAACTGCAACTCAGCATCATTGACTGTACGTTCCTGTTGGTAGTCTTTCAGAGGGATCATGTTTGCCTCTTCCTTTTCTAGTTCTATCTCCATGTTCAAGAAATCGTCCTGCACAGAAGAATCATCGTCAAACATAGTAGATAAACTAAAAAAATTCTCACTTGAACGCAAAGTGACGACGCTCAAGTGTTCCTCGGATTCAGTAGTGTTTGATGGAGTTCCCAATTGCTCTTCAGCTAGTAACTTGAAGATTAAGCCTACTTGATGCTCTATGTTATTAATCGAGGCTTGTTGATCTTCAAGTATCCTCTCTATTTGTTGGAATCTATCATCAAGACTTGTAATGAACCTCATTATCAGCTCCTCCGACATTAACTCTTCATCTTGAGTTGAAGGTGCAAGATTAGGCTACTGCTGATGTGGTTCTTTGAGATTCCGTGGTTCCGGGCCATCTAAGCTCCATCCATAGGGTGAATAAGTGCTCCACTCTTGATTATAGGTGCTTCCATACGAGTCATTTGGCCAATTGCCCGTATAATTCACCTGTTCACAGTTATAAGAATAAGGTGTAAAATCACTGCACAATGGACAATCATTACTCAAATGTAAACCACAACAAAATTCACAAAAAGCTTGAGATGAAAGGATAGGAGTGGAGAGTTGATCGGTAGCCCTGCAAAACGATTCCACTCGAGCTTCTAAAGATGCACGGGTATCCCAATTTTTAGCACTCTCTTGGTTCTTATTCCCATTTTCCAATGCGACATACAAAGAGTTTGAATTTAGCATTGAACCTCCTTATCATTCACTATCTGAATCATAAACTTAAACTAAATAAATATGTACAAATGAAATAAAATAAATAAACAAATAAAAATAAAAATCATAAAATAATAAGAAAATAAAAAAAAATTGGCTAAATTAACAAAATGCAAATTTCACTCTAGTTTTCAAACAATTCCCCAGCAACGGTGCCAAAAACTTGATGGGTGCTACTCGTGTTAGCTAAAATAATTGATAACTAAAATAACCAAGACAAGAAAGCAAACCCAAAGGGAATCTAAACTAGTTGGCAATCAAACAAAAGATAAAGGATCGGTGAGTCTAATTATGCTACCCGTGGACGAATTCTTAACCGAATTCGGTTTCTCTCTCGAGATAACCGAATTCCTAAACCTAATAACCTAAAGTTGGAATCTCTTCCTAACGATTGATTCTTAAATTAGCATTAAGCTTTAATCCGCCTCTATTAAGCTTTGTTAATTCTTAATCCGGCTAGTTAATTATCCTTATCTCTAAGCGATTATTAACCAGTTCTTGCTATTCAAAATTCCAATTGCCAAACGGATTTCTCAATCTCATAAAGCAATCTAAACATCACAATTCACAACGTCTCATAAATAATGCATAATCTTATTAATACTGAAAACAAGAAGAATACAAAACCAACTCAAACAATCCAACAATATAATATCAAGCCAACATAGTAAAGAAATCCTAATGGATTTAATCAATCTAGCTAATCATGTTCATTCTCAAAATATACAAGAATTCAATTACAACAATAAGCAAAGGTAGAGAAAACCCGATTACACCCTTAGATGAGAGTAAACAACCCCAAGTCCTTTTGCTCCAATTGAATCGATTCTTGTTCCTCTTGCTCGATTTGAAAATCAATCAACAAACCTCGCCCAATCTTCGATCCTTCAAGGAAATCTGATTGAAACCTTGATCCAAGTCTCCTTCTCCCTTGGTTTCAGCTCAGAAAACCCTTAGGGAGAGAAAAATTAGGGTTTGGGATGTTCTAACCCTAGCCTCTCCTGTCTTTTCTCTCTTCGTTCTTTTAATTAATACCCCCTATCACCTCCAACACGGCCGTGTCCTTGGCCGTGTTAAGGACACGGGCTGGTGTTCCTGGCCGTGTAACTCTCTAGGGCCGTGCTCCATAAGATCTACTTCTTCTTTAATGTCCAACACAGCCGTGTTGGTGCCCGTGTTGGTAACACGGCCTGTGTTTGTGACCGTGTTGAGAACACAGCCACTGTTGAGACCAACACGGCCATGTTCAGCTTTCTCATGCTCGTACTTAGCTCGTTTCGGCAGCTTTGACGTCCAATTATGCTCCAATTCTTTCCTTTTCATTCTTTGACCACTTTTGGACCTAATGCACACAAACATACGCATAGGGTGAGTATTGGTACCAATTCACATCCAAATATCCATAAAATTGATCTTAAAAACCCCATTTAGATGTGTGTATTTTACGCACATCACAAGACCGTTCTGAAACTTAGAATTTTTTCCAGGCACTTCTTCATGCACAATTTCCTACAATTTCCAACAGTCGAACATTCAAGCTACCTTCCATATATCAAATGGTATATAAAACTCAAAAATTAAATGAAAATGAAGACTAAACTAGAAAAATAATGTTCCAAAACTAATGATCAAAATTTCCAAAAACATAAAATAAAAGTTGGGTTGCCCCCAAAAGCGCTTATTTTTCTTTCAAGTCATTTAGCAGGACTCGTCGGCCACTCCCTTTTAACTTATGCTGCAGTCGAACTGCCAGGTTATAGATGTCGTCCATAAGAATCTTGGGTGTGTAATAAGTGTGGCTAATCCCTAGAATGTCAGTAATTCTCCAAGCAAACGCCTTTTGGTACGTACGTAGAAAAGCTAAAGTCAACTCCCTCTCCTCGGGTGTCAAGTCCGCTGCTAGAATGACCGGCAACCTGTTGTCCTCATTCAGATATGCATAGTTGATGTGTGCTACTTGTGTTAGCTACAATCTAAGGTAGTGTACCTATCGATGCAGTCTAGCACTAATGGCGAGTATCAAGGTTGTATTCCTCGGGAAAGTGAAAGCCCAGAGTTACTCCTTTGTTCTTTGTTATATTAACCTAAAATGAATGATGAATAATTTCTAAACTAACTAATAGCTACAATCTATGTTCTAAGGGAGATGCAGGAATAATTGATAACTAAAATAACCAAGACAAGAAAGCAAACCTAAAGGGAACCTAAACTAGTTGGCAATCAAACAAAAGATAAAGGATTGGTGAGTCTAATTATGCTACTCGTGGATGAATTTTTAACTGAATTCAGTTTCTCTCTCGAAATAACCGAATTCCTAAACCTAATAACCTAAAGTTGGAATCTATTCCTAACAATTGATTCTTAAATTAGCATTAAGCTTTAATCCGCCTCTATTAAGCTTTGTTAATTCTTAATCCGGCTAGTTAATTATCCTTATCTCTAAGCGATTATTAACCAGTTCTTGCTATTCAAAATTCCAATTGCCAAATGGACTTCTCAATCACACAAAGCAGTCTAAGCACACAATTCACAACGTCTTATGAATAATGCATTATCTTATTAATACTGAAAGCAAGAAGAATACAAAACTAACCTAAACAATCCAACAATATAATATCAAGCCAACATAGTAAAGAAATCCCAATGGATTTAATCAATCTAGTTAATCATGTTCATTATCAAAATCCACAAGAATTCAATTACAACAATGAGTAAAGGTAGAGAAATCCGATTACACCCTTGGATGAAAGTAAACAGCCCCAATTCCTCTTACTCGAGTTGAATCGATTCTTATTCCTCTTGCTCGATTTGAAAACCAATAAATGAACCTCGCCCAATCTTCAATCTTTAAAGGGAATCCGATTGAAACCTTGATCCAAGTCTCCTTTTCCCTTGGTTTCAGCTTAGAAAATCCTTAGGGAGAGAAAAGTTAGGGTTTGGGATGTTCTCCCCCGCTCTTCTCTCTTTCTTTCCTCTTTTCTTTCTTTTAATTAATTCCCCCTGTCGCCGCCAACACGACCGTGTTCCTGGCCGTGTTGGGTACACGGTTTAGTGTTCCTGGCCGTGTTACTCTTTGTGGCCGTACTGCCTAAAAACTTCTTCTTCTTTGATGTTTGACGCACCCAACACGGCCATGTTGGTGCCTGTGTTGGGAACACGGCCAGTGTTGAAACCAACATGGCCATGTTCAACTTCCTCATGCTCATACTTAGCTTGTTTCGGCAGCTTTGACGTCCAATTATGCTTCAATTTTTCCCTTTATCATTCTTTGACTTCTTTTGAACCTAATGCACACAAACAAATGCATAGAGTGAGTGTTGGGACCAATTCACATTCAAATGTCCATAAAATTAATCTTAAGAATCCCATTTAGATGTGTGTATTTTACGCACATCAATAGTGAAGATGCTTTAGGAGCTCTTCCAACTTAAGGAATGGTGGTTCCTTAAGTGATGGCCTCCACTTTTGCACACCTACCCTTTCAATCGCAATAAACTCATTAGTATTATTGCTTGGCTCATTTGCTAATAGAAGTTCCAGTTGCTCCAATATTTCCTCATTTGACAGCTCATGCTCATCTTTCATTAGCAAAGTAACTTGTAAAGGGTCTTCAACCAACATTTCCTGCAACTGTGTCTCAATAGCATTATTAAGTATATTAATAGCATACATAGCATCATCATGATCTAAAGACTATCTCATAGAATTATTCAAGTCAAAGTTGACAGTCTCATCCCTTACCCTACGTTTAAGCTTTACATCAAAAACATCTATAATTGCCCACAATGTTGCAAGGAAAGGTCTACCTAGAATCAAAGGTATACTACTCTCACCATCCATGTCTAAGATCACAAAGTCAACAGGAAATATGAATTTATCAATCTTAACAAGCACATTTTCACAATACCCCTAAGATACTTAACAATCCTATCAGCTAACTGTATGCTCATCCTAGTGGGTTTAGTCTCTTCCAGCCTCAACTTGGCAAACAGGTTGTACAGTATTTCATTAATGCTAGATCCTAAATCAGCTAAAGCATCATTAATAGTTAAGTTATTTATAACATAAGGGATAGTAAAACTCCCTGGATCATGTTTCTTTTATGGTAATTTGTTCTGGGAAACCGCCAAACATTCCTCGTTTAGCTTCATGCATGCCAAGTCCTCAAACTTCCTTTTATTGCTAAGAATCTCCTTTAAGAATTTCACATACCTAGGCATCTGTGAAATAGATTCAACAAAAGGTAAGTTTATGTGCAGTTGTTTAAATATATCTAGAAATTTACCAAACTACTGTTCGACTTGCGCCTGCTTCAACTTGGCAGGGTAAAAAATTTTGGGCTAGTATTCCCTCAGTGGAATCTTCTTTGCCTCTTCCTTTTCTGGCTCCATCACCTTGTTATCTCCATCTTTCCTATTCGAATCTACCTGCATAACATCCTCATCATTAAGAATAGGAATAGAACCAGGAATATACTTACCTGACCGCAAAGTGATTGCTTTCACATGATCTCTTGGGTTGGACTCTGTATTTCTAGGCAGAGTCCCTGGCTGCCTCTTAGTCATCATCTTAGAAATCTGGCCTATCTGATTCTCCAAGTTCTGAATGAAGGTCTGTTGATTTCTAAGAGTTGCGTCCGTCTGCTGGAATCTGGTCTCTGAAGCGGACACACTTCATCATCAGCTCCTCTAAGTTAGGCTTTTACTCTTGAGTCTGAGGAGACTGAGGTGGGAGAATAGATTGTTGCGGCTGCTAATGTAGTCGCTGAAACCCTAGTGGCCCCTGGTTGTTATTATTCCTCCATCCGAGGTTCAGATGGTTTCTCCATCCTAGATTATAGGTGTTGCTGTATGGGTCATTTTGCTGCCTAGGCTGACTCCCTATGTAGTCCACCTGTTCATGGTTAAATGAAGAAGAAGAAGCAAACATACCTCTCGACATACAATTGCTACTGTAATGCAGGCTACCATAAAAATCACAGCCTGCTTGAGTTGATTGGGCAAGTAGCTAGAGGTAATCAATCTTCTTAAATAATAACTCCAATTGAGCCGCTTAGGCTGCAGTGGCATCCAAATGGTGTACACTCCCCTGACGTCCCACCATGCTCCTAGTAGTGTGCCACTAGTAATTGTTTGTGGCCATCTCCTCAATCAAGCTTTGGGCTTGCTCTGGTGTCTTGCTGCTTAAACAACCACCTGCAGCTGCATCTACCATCTGCTTAGTACCCAAATTTAAACCATTATAAAAAGTTTGTACTTGTAACTAGATTGGTAGTCCATGGTGTGGATAGCATCGCAATAGGTCCTTGTACCTCTCCCAAGTTTCATACATCGACTCATCTTCAAACTGCATAAAAGAAGATATATCATTTCTAAGTTTAGCAGTTTTAGAGGGAGGAATTTTTCTGCCAAAGAATCCTAGGTATTGATAGTGTTAGGAGGCAGGGACTGTAGTGACCATTTTGCTCTATCCTTCAAAGAAAATGGGAACAAGCGGAGACAAATTGTGTCGTCTGTTGTCCCATTAATCTTGAAAGTATCAAAAATCTCCAAGAAACTTGTTATATGTGCGTTAGGATCCTCATCTAGCAAGCCTCCAAACTAAACCATTTGTTGCACCGTCTGAATCACATTAGGCTTTATTCCAAAATTGTTAGCAGCAATAGCCGGTCTCGTAATGCATGTTCGCGTCCCCTCCAGCGATGGTTTCACAAAATCATACATCGTCCAGTTATTATCACTGTTGTCATTGGTGTTTGCCATTTTTATTGTAATGTTTCCCGATTCACTCTCGTGTACGGCTTTCTCAACCTGAATCTCTAGCTCCTCTATGTTTAATCGCTTCCTCAATGCCTGAGGGATCGCTCTGGTTCTGGTAGAGGGTCTACTAAATCAGGATTGGAGCTCCTGGTCATACACTACCTGAAACAACAGATAACCAACAACACAAATGAATAAAAGAATAAACTTGACCAAAATAAATAAACAATAAAAATAAGTGGTTGAATTAACAAGAACACACAGTTCACAATATTTTTCGAAACAAATTCCCCTGCAACGGTGCCAAAAACTTGATGCGTGCTAAACACAACTAGCAATCTATAGGTAAGTGCACCTATCGTATGTAATGTAGCTATGGCAAATACCAATATCGTATCCCACAAGAACTGAGAAACCACTACTACTACGCTATTCTTATTATCTAACCGATCAAAAGGTGGTGAAACTTATTAACTAGAGATGATCGAGAATGCAATTGAAGGCTAAGTTTTAACAAAGAGTTGAAGAAAAACAATAAGATGAGTTAACCCAATTGGGGATCCCTTTAGCTAGTTGGCTTACAAATAACAAATTATAAATTGATTGATTAAGAATTATAATTTATGGATAATCTTTTGAATGAATTGGCCTCTCTCTCAAGTTAACTAATTTCTAATCCTAAAGATCTAAAGCTGGAATCTCTTCCTAACAATTGACTTTAGAATAGCATTAATCTCTAAATTATCGCTAATAAGAGTGTCTAATTCTTATTCTAGTAAGCTATTACACCTATCTTTAGGATGAAAATCACCTAATCACACAAGAAGTTGTCCAAACTCAATTGAATTTCTCAATTACAAAGGAGTTCTTAAATTGATTCAACAATGTAGAATAAATAATAAATTTATTATACTTGAATGAATACTACAATCTTAAATCAATAATCTAATCATTTAAGCACAAAGTAAGCCTAACAGGCTAAAGATCACCCCCAAATGGATTTGCTAGAATTAGTTACACACATTCATGATTAAACTAAAACAAGAATTGAATACAAACTAGACAAGAATCGAAAAGAATATGAACACCCTTTTCTCAAATTGTGAGATGTTATCCTCTCTTGAATAACTATGTATCAAAACTCTACAACTAATATCACTTTCTTATTTATTTTGAATCTTCGATCCAATCCTCAAGAGTAGCTATCTTGATGATGTTGAAGTGGAATTCGTCTCTTTTTTCCTTTTCTTGATCATCTAGAAGTTAGCTCTAAGGGTTTGTCTTGAATACTTCAGAGTTCTCTTCTTTCCCTCGGCGCCACTCTCCTCTTCTTTTCCTTTCTTTTCATTTAATTTATGTTTCAAGATTAAACACGGCCTGGATTTAAACTGTGCTGGTTAGCACGGACTGGATCCATGCCGTGTTGATCTAAAAGTTTACTTTCAGCCTTCTTCAGCATGGCTTGGGTTCAAACCATGCTCCTCAGCACGACCATGCTCTTAGGCCATGTCACTCTCAAAGACCGTGTTGCAAATCGCTTATTTTCGCCCTATGTAAGGCATTTCAGCATCCCTTCTGACCATGACCATGCTCCTCAACACGGGTGTGTGGGCAGGGCGTGTTGAATAGTCTAACATGCCCGATTCGTCCGTTTCTTCTCGATTCTGGTCCAATTTCTCTCTAACTTAGCTGATGTGCCTAAAAGAACACCTAAGACATAAAGGAAACAAAAACAGGGTGATTCTAATACAAAAACACATAAATTGCTCTTAAAAAACTAAACATCAAGCATGCAAAGATGTGTAAAAGCAAGGATATCAAAAACCCTCTTATAAGGTTTTCTCAAACTTAGAAATATACCCCTCTTACGAGGTTGTTTTCTCACACTCACGGATATACCTCCCTTATGGGGTTGTTTCTCATATTTACAAATATACCTCTCTTACAAGGTTATTTTCTATATTCGCTCTTATGAGGTTTGTTTTTCATACTCACAAATATACCACTCTTACGGGATTATCTTATCATTCTCATAAATATACCCCTCTTACAAGATTGTTTTCTTATACTCATAAATATACCTCTCTTACGGGGTTGTTTTCTCATATTTACAAATGTACATCTCTTACGGAGTTGTTTTTTCATAGTCACAAATATACCGCCTCTTACGAGACTATTTTCTCATACTCACAAATATACCACCTCTTACAGGTTGTTTTCTAATACTAAAAGATACACCCCTCTTATGGGTGGATTTTCTCATATTTACAAATATACCCCTTACAAGGTTGTTCTCTTATATATGTCACAAACATCAAAATGTATGCATTCCCTCTTAGATTAATAAAAAGCAACATGATTTTTGCATCACGGTCGTGGATTTGTGTCTTGTCCTACTTGATGATCAAGTCACACTCTAATGCCACTAGTGAAGCTTGTTAATTACATTCCCATGATTCCTTAATGAAAATAAGGGGAAATCACATAGTTGTACCTATTGACGCTCCAACTCGATTTACTTTAGTATATGACTCCCAAACTCAAAACAGGCGCATTCCCGCTTGTATTCAACATGATTTCTCCCTTATTCACATGGATTTACGTGTCCTATTGCTTGATCATCAAGTCACGCCCCAATGCCACCGGTCAGGCTTATCAGTTATGTTTGCATGATTCCTTAACAAAAAGAAGGGGAAATTTGCGTCGATGTTCCTTATAACACTCTGGCGCAATGTACTTCGTTATATTCCTTCAAAAATCAGAATGCGCTCCTTCCTCCCGAGATTAATCGAAAGCAACATGACTTCTCCCTTACATGCACGGATTTACATCTCATCCTGCTTGATCATCAAGCTGAGCCTTAATGCTACCAATCAAGCTTTTCAAATGCATTCCATGATTCCTTATGCCAATCCCTATGTTATTAAGAGTCCTCGTCCTTGTGTCATCAAGAGACCCCAATCAGAATATTTGGTCGTGCCTCGATTCTCATTGTTCCCTCTTTCCAAGTATTAGATTAGTGACTATAATTGCCGCTTCCATGCGCTTTGACTCAAAAATCATGTTTATGATCCCAAAATAGAACCAAATCATCATATTATATAAAGATTAGAAAGAGAGGTACAAAAGAGACGAGCAAAATGATTACATAAATAGGATTTTGGATCTGATAAGAAAAGAAATCAAAAGTTTTTTGTTCTCTTAAATATGGCGAAGCATAAGAATCAAATCGAATGAATTTAAATATAATGGTAAACAAAGACCGCAAAGAAAGGAAGGACGTAAGTGATTTATGCTTGCTAGCGCGAGTGTTTATAAGTCTGTAAAGTTCTTGAAAGAACCATAACTTGATTTCTCGCAAGTTAGAAAATTGAAATAATATGCTCATTTGCCTTAAGTATTCAATTGCATGTGATTTTTATAGTGCAAAAGCCCTCATTCCATAAGAAGAAGAAACTAGAAGCTAAATATAAAAAAATATAAAAATAAAAAAGAATAAACTAAATCCAAATCAAGAATTTGAGAGAAGTTGACTCGTCAACAACTGTCATAGTTCCAAACTTTAAGAACCAGCTTGACGAATACAAAGGAAATTCACATGGGCCTACCTAATAACACTCTAAACAAAATTACCTCACTATACGCATCCCAAACATCAAAACACTCACATTCCCACTTTTATTACGGTTGGATTAGTTGAAAACAACGTGATTTCCCCTTCATGTGAGTGGATTTATGTGTTGTCCTGTATGATCATCAAGCTAAGCCCAATGCCACCCGTCAAACTTGTCAATTGCATTCGCATAATTCCTTATGCCAATCCTTATGCCATCAGGTGCCCTCGTGCCTATAGGAGCAAGGAATGATGGAGATCCCATTTGTCCAAATCCTAAGTCAAAATATTTGGGCATGCCTCGATCATTCGAAGAATGATATCAATACTCGATTAAAAGAATCGAAGGAAGTGAGCAATAAGTCTTTCCTCACTAGAGCGACTGTTGATAAGTACACAAAGTTCTTAATATAATCCATAACTTGATTTCCCACAAGGTAGGAAATTGAAATATTATGCTCATTAGCCTCAAGTATTCGGTTACATGCAGTTTTTATAGTGTGAAAGCCCTCATTCTATAAGAAGAAGAAACTAAAAGCTAATATGAATAAATAAACAAAAGAAAGATGAATAAACTAAAGTCAAATCAAGAGCTAGCATAATGAAAACAAAGAAGAATTTTCATGGGCCTACCTAATAACACTCTGAACCAAATTACACCCAAACATCAAAATTCTTGTATTCTCAAATTTTATGAGCCAGCTTAATGAAAATAAGGGGAAATTCGTGTGTGCCTACCTAATAATACTCCAACCCAAACTAATTCATTATATGTCCCAAACATCAAAACGCTCACATTTTGAAAACAACATAATTTCTCCCTTACGCCCATGGAATTACATCTCATCCTACTTGATCATCAAGCTAAGCCCTAATGCCATTAGTCAAGCTTGTCAATTGTGTTGCCATGATTCCTTATGCCAATTCTTGTGTCATCAGGAGTTCCCATCCCTAGAGGAACAAAAAATGATGGAGATCCTAATAGTGTAAATCCTGAATTAGAAAATTCGGGTGTGCCTCGATTCTGGAAGTTCCCACTTTTCTTCAAAAGATTCATCTGCGATGACTTGGAAAATGATATCAATATTTAATCAACTAATTTTCTTTCTTCACATTTATCCAAGCATTAGATAGGTGCCTATCGCTGCCGCTTCCACACGCTTTATCTCGACACTTGTGTTTATGCTCGCCAAATAAACCATCATACTAGACATATATTAAAAAGAGATAAACAAAAGAAATGAACAGATGAGAATATAGGTAGGATTTCATCTCCGATAAGGAAAGAATCACCAGTTCTTTATTCTCTTCAATGGCCAAGTGTAAGTATAAAATCAAATTGATTTAAACATAAAGGTAGACTGAGAACACAAAAGAAAGGAAGAACGTGAGTGATAAGTCTGCAGATCTTGAAAGAAACCATAACATAATTCTCACAAGGTAAGAAACTACAATAATATGCTCACTAGCCTTAAATTCTCGATTATATGTGATTTTCATAGTGTGAAACACCTCATCTATAAGAAGAAGAAACTAGAAGCTAGATATGAAAAGAATAAATAAAGCAAGATGAATAAACTAAAGTAAAATCAAGAGCTAGCAAGGAGTTGACTGGCCAACAACTCTCGTAGTCCCAAATTTTATGAGCTAACTTAAAGAGAAAAAGGAAAAATTCACCTACGCCTACCTAATAACACTACGGCCAAATTACATCATTACATGCGTGCCAAACATCAAAACGTGCACATTCCTACTTGGATTAATCGAAAGCAACATGATTTCTCCATCACATTCATGGATTTGCCTCTCGTCCTACTTGATCATCAAGTCATGCTTAAATGCCATCAGTGAAGCTTGTCAATTATGTTCCCATGAAACCTTATTAAAACAAGGGGAAATTTGTGTGAGTATACTAAATGATCCTCTAGCTCAATTTACCACTTCGGTTAAATTACTTCATCATATGCGTCCCCAAAAAATGGGGCAAATTCACGTGGGAGTACCTAATTACACTCCAACCAAATATACTTCATTATATGCCTCCCAAATATCAAAACGCTTGCATTCCCACTTGTTTTAATCGAAAGCAGCATGATTTCTCTCTTACGAGGATGGATTTGTGTCTCATGCTGCTTGATCACTAAGTCATGACCCAATGCCACCGGTCAAGCTTATCAATTATGTTTCCATGATTCTTTAATGAAAACATGGAGAAATTCACGTGAGCTTACCTAATAACACTCTGACCTAATGTACTTCATTATATGCCTCCTAAACATCAAAACATGTTTATATGCCCAGTTACTTCCATTTTTGTGCATAGTTATTTGTTTTAAGCTTGAATCACCTGTGTTTTGGTTCCTTTCATGTTTCAGGTGATTATCGATGGATGTTATCGGTAGTCGAGGAAAATACATGCAAATACAAACCATAATCCATAAAAATTAAGCAAGGGCTACATTATCAGATTTGGGTCATGCTGACCGACACGGCCTAGATCCATGTCGTGTTGGCTAAAATTATACATTTGGCCTTCTTTCAACACGACTTGGATTTGGGCCATGTTGCTCAGCACGGGCATGCTCCAAGATTGTGTTACTTTAGGGAACTATGTTGCAAATTATTTCTTCTCGCCATGGGTAAGGAATTTCAGCACGCCCTCTGACCCTGACCGTGCTTCTTAACACCAGCATGTTGGCAAGGCGTGTTGAACAGTCTAATGTGCTTGATTCATTCGTTTCTTTCTGATTTTGTTCCAATTTCTCTCTAACTTTGATGATGTGCCTAGACAAACACCTGAGACATAAACGAAACTAAAACAGGGTGATTCTAATACAAAAACACATAATTTGCCCAAAAAATGACTCAAAAGAAAGCATGCAAACATGTGTAATATCAAGGATATCACTATGCATGGTAGTCATATATTATTAGGACATTCATGGCAACATGATAGGCGAGTTGTGCATGATGGATATTCAAATAGGAATTCTTTTATGATGATGGATATTCAAATAGGAATTCTTTTATGATGAACAACAAACCTTACACTTGTACTATTATCTCCTAAGCAAGTTTATGAGGACTAAAAGGTTCAAACAGAGAGAGAGAAAGCGCTTGAGAGGGAGAAAGCATTAAAAGCGCAATAAAAGAAGAGTTGTATGAAAAGCCATAATGTGAGCCTAGAGTGAAAATAGGAGAGACAGAAGGTAATGTGCAAAGAAGAAAAGAGAGAGAGGCGCATATAAAGAGAGGGTGTGATTGTGAGTTGTGAGAGAAAAGACAATTTCTATGCAAGAGAGGTGAGATGAAGAGAGCTTCTCTTTCAAGGCAACCCATGATTGTACTTTTGTACAAGGGTGCCTATTTAAGCACTAACTAAGAAAACACTAGTTTGCCTAGAGTATTTCAATCTCTTTTGTAGGAATTCAAAGACTTGTACCACAAAGAGATGCCTAAAGAACTACCACCAATAAGGAGAACTGAACATTAAATTGATTTTATACTCGACGCTTCAATTTCAAATAGACCAGCTTATCAAAGTAATCTTGAAGAGACGAAGGAGTTGCAATGACAAATGGAAGATTTGATGGCCAAAGGGTTGATTAGAGAAAGTATGAGCCCATTTGTGATGCCCGTCTTACTTGTGCCTAAAAAGGATGGAACATGGCATATGTGTGTTGATTGTCATGCTATCAACAAGATTACAGTAAAGTATCGCCATCCTATTCCTCTTTGGATGATACGTTAGATGAAATCTATGGATCAACCATCTTCTCTAAAATTGATTTGAAATCTAGTTATCATCAAATTAGGATGAAAATTGGTGATGAATGGAAAATCACATTTAAAACAAAGCATGGTTTGTATGAATGGTTAGTCATGCCTTTTGGCTTGACTAATGCACCTAGCACGTCTATGAGACTAATGAACCATGTATCATGTGCTTTTAATAGAAAATTTATGGTTGTCTATTTTGATGATATCTTGACTTATGGCAAGTGTTTAGATGATCATGTTGAACTTGTTCAGATGGTACTTGAGGTTTTATGCAAAGAGGAGTTGCATATTAACTTTGCTAAATGTTCTTTTTACACTATAAAGTTGTGTTTTTGGGATTTATTATGAGTGCTAAAGGAATAGAAGTTGATAGTGAAATGATTAAGGCAATAAAGTGTTGGGGATGTAAGATCATTCCATGGCTTATCTAGTTTTATAGGAGGTTTGTCAAGGATTTCTCTAGCATAGTCGCACCTTTAATAGAAGTAACTAAAATAATGTGGGATTTAAATGGGGTGAGGAACAAGAAAAGGCTGTTTACTTGCTTAAATCTAAGTTAGTTAGTGCACCTTTGCTTGCTTTACCTAATTTTGACATGACTTTTAAGATTGAATGTGATGCTTCTGGAATTGATATTAGAGCTATTTTTATATAAGAAGGATGACCTATAGCTTATTTTAATGAAAACCTCAATTGGTTAACCTTGAACTACCCAACTTATAATAAGGAGATGTATGCATTGATGAGAGCTTTAGAGACATGGCAACACTATCTTTGGCCCAAAGAGTTTGTGATTCACATGGATCATGAGTGATTGAAGCATTTGAAGAGGCAAAATCAGCTTAACAAATGCCATACTAAATGAAGTGAGTTCATTGAGTCCTTTTCATAAGTGATCAAATACAAGCAAGGTAAAGATAATTTTGTTGCATATGTGTTATCTCAAAGGTATGCACTTCTTTTTACTTTGAATGCCAAATTCCTTGGTTTTGAGCATATTAAAGAAATTTATAAACATGATTATGATTTTGGCAATGTGTTTAATGCTTACAGAAAAGGTGCTTTTGATAAGTTTTATAGACATGATTGGTTTTTGTTTAAAGAAAAGCATTTGTGTAATTCTCATATGTTCTATACGTGAGGTATTAGTTAGGGAAGCTCATGAGGGTGGTTTAATGGGACACTTTGGAATTGCTAAGACTTTAGATGTTTTGCATGATGTTTTCTATTAGCCTATATGAAGCGAGATGTCGCTAGATTTTATAATAGATGCATTGTTTGTAAACAAGCAAAATCTAAATATAAACCCCATGGCTTGTATACACTATTTCCCAAGCCTAATTCAGCTTGGATTGATATTTTTATGGATTCGTGCTTGGTCTACTTAGGTCTAGGCATGGTAATGATTCCATATATGTTGTTGTTGATAGGTTCTCTAAGATGTCTCATTCCATTCCATGTCATAATACTGATGATGCAACATATATTTCTGACTTGTTCTTCAAAGAAATTGTGTGTTTATTAGTGATAGGGATGTAAAGTTATTAAGCTACTTTTGAAAGACTTTATGGGGAAATTTGGGAACTAAGTTATTATTTTCTACTACATGTCATCCACAAAATGATTGTCAAACTGAAGTAGTTAATAGGACTTTAGGTACTTTGTTACGTAGTATGGTTAAAAAGAACCTAAAATCTTGGGAAGAATGTTTACACATATAAAGTTTGTGATATGGAACCTCTATGAATAAGCTTGAGAACCTCTTTTGGATTGCGGACCCCCAACATATTAACATGAACACCCCAAGAAACAATTCGTTTCAACCCCTAAGAGAGGGTAGAAAACAGATTACTTAGAAAGATGATTAAGAATTAGAATCTAGAAAACTTGTTCCTAAATTCCAATTTCGAAACACTCCATAAGTAGATGATTAATCTACTTGAATGTTTCTTAAGCATGCATTCTATACAAGAACACAAAACCAAAGGCAAAACAACTTTTAGGTTTAATAACCAATTATCATTCAAATTCAACTTTTAACTTGATTTTAACATCAAGTTCCAGCCTTATATAGGCCTTAGAATACCCTAAATCTCAACTAATAAGGATTTACAAGTCATCTAGAATAAAGATAACCTTCCTAACTAAAAGAGATAACTTAAACAAAGTCCTAGTTAGGTTAAAATACATGTGTGCCTCCTAAAATAAGCTGCAAACCTTAATTTACATAAGTCATATAGATGGGCATCAAAACATAAGCCAAGTTAGGCCCAAAGTCTTTATATGCTCCAATTCAACTTCTTTTGTCTTTTAAGCCCAATTAGATTCATTCAAGCTCAATAAATTGAATTAGATTAATGAGCCTTGAACTTAAATCCATATCTTCAAGACTTGATGTGTCCTTAGCCCAAATGTCTTGGATAAGCTCATTAACTTGTAACTTGAATCAAAATAGGGCTCGTAGTTGAATTAGGATTCCCAATTGAATTAGTATTGCTTTCGTTGCTTGAACTTCTAATATCATTATGCTCCTTGTAGGATTAGAATTTCTAGTTGAGTTAGGACTCCTTATTGAATTAGGATTCCTTGAGCTAGTAAGATTTGCATCATCAAGACTCCTTGTTAGAGTAGGATTCGTTGTGCTAGTTTGATTCATATCAGTTTGCATGTAATTGTATTGTGCATTCATCTACTCAATTCTATCCTTTTGAAACTATTTATGATTTTATTCTTTTATCTCCAATAGATATGATTCCTTTACCTTTGAGAATATGTTAATCTAGATGGAAAGAAAAAGGCAGATTTTGTGAGGACTTTACATGAGAAGATGCGTGCAAATATTGAAAGAAAGAATGAAGTGTATGCTCAATAAGCCAACCAAGGGTGTGTGAAGGTTGTTTTTGAACTCGGTGATTAGGTTTCGATGAACATGTGCAAGGATAGATTTCCTTTATAAAGGGGTTCCTAGTTACTTCCATGAGGAAATGGCCCTTTTCAAGTTCTTGAAAGGATTAATGATATTGCATACAAAATGGAATTGCCCAGTGAGTATGAAATTAGTGCTACTTTTAATATTACTGATCTTTCTCTTTTTGATTTTGACATAGGTGATGAGTCGAGGATAAATCATGCTAAAGGAGGGAATAATGTGAATCCTATTAACACTAAGAGTCCTATCCAAAAAGGAATCCTACTTCAACTATGACTCAAAATCCACTACGCATCCATGGAGGCCCAATTACAAGGTCCAAGGCTAAGAAGATAAAAGAAGCTCTTAGTGGGCCTATTCAAGAAATTTGGGCTAAGGACATATCAAGGCTTGAAGAGTTGAATTCAAATTCAAGGCTCATTAATCTAATTCAGTTTATTGGGCTTGAATGAATATAATATGGGCTTAATGAGCATAAAGGAGCACACAAGGAAGTTTTGGCCTAATTAGCTCCACCAAAGATGGCCCATGCGTATGACTTTGTTTTTAGTTATCTCTTTTAGTTAGGATGTTTATGTCTATCTTATTTGTTTAAATCAATTCGATTTTATCCTTACGCTTAGCCATGGAAGAGAATAAAGAACTGGTGATTTCTTTCCTTATTAGATATGAAATCCTACCCATGTTCTCATTCGTTCATTTCTTTTGTTTGTCTCTTTCTAATCTATGTGTAGTATAATGGTTTAGTTTTATTTAGTGAGCATAAACAGGAGTGTTGAGTTAAAGCACATGGACGAGACATCAATCCACGGGCGTAAGGGAGAAATCAAGTTGTTTTCAACTAATCCAAGCATAATACAAGCAATGCAAGCGTTTTGATGTTTGGGATGCATACAATGAAGTAATTTGGGTCGGAGTGTTATTAAGTAGGCCCACACGATTTTCTCCTTGTTTTCGTTAAGCTAGCTCTTAAAATTTAGGATTACAAAAGTTGTTGAATAGTCAACTCCTCTCTCGTTCATGATTTTAGTTTAGTTACAATTAGGAATACGAGCATTTTGATGTATCGGATGCATATAATGAAGTAATTTGGTTTGGAGTGTTATTAGGTAGGGCCACGTGAATTCTCCCTTATTTTCGTTACGCTAGCTTTTAAGATTTAGAACTATGAGAGTTGTTGACCTATCAACTCCTCTCTAGTTTTCTTAATATAACTTTAGTTTATTCATCTTTCTTTATTTATTTACTCATATTCAGCTTCAAGTTCCTTCTTCTTATGGAATGACGGCCTTCGTGCTATAAAAGCCGCATGCAACCAAATACTTGAGATTAATGAGCATATTATTTATGTTTTCTACCTTGCAGAAAATCAAGTTATGGGTTTTTTCACAGAACTTTTCAGACTTATTGACACCCACGCTGGAGTGCATACACTTATCGCTCACATCCTTCCATTCTAGCGATTGAGTATTGATATCATTCTCTGAATGATGGAATATTGATATCATTCTCTGATTTGATTTTTGGAACGCATATAATGAAGTAATTTTGGTCAAACTGTTATTAGGTAGGCCTATGAGAATTTTCCCTTGATTTCGTTAAGTTGGGTCATAAAATTTAGCACTACGAGAGTTGTTGACTGTGAGAGTGGTTAATTATGATTTTGTTGATAGCACGACAATTAATGCACATCATCCATGTTTTGTCCTTTTTAAGCAAAAATAAAACTGGAACTACACATGGGGTCATACTTTCCCTAATCAATCCTTTAGTCATCAATTCTTCAACTTGCTTTTGAAGCTCCTTAGTCTCCTCGGGGTTGCTCTTATAGGCAAGACGATTAGGAATAGATGATCTAGGAATGAAATCAATTTGATGCTCGATTCCCCTAACTAGTGGCAATCCATGTGGGATATCTTCGGGAAATAAATCATCAAATTCCTGCAACAAAGAAACAAAAACACTAGGCAAAGAAGAGTTAAGCTCGTTAGCATTAAAGTAGGCCTTTTTGTACATAAGTACAAACATGGGCCAATTGGCCAAAAAGGCTCTTTTCACCTCACTCTCTCTTGCATATAAACTCTCTTACCTCTCCTTTTTCTCACTTTTCACACCCTCACCTTTTTCTTTTTCCCTCATGCGTATACTTTCTTTTTTTTTCTTTTTTTGCACTCATTCTCTCGTTCTCTTTCTTTTCTTGTGCACCATCACTCATGTGTTTTTTTATTGCTCTCATTCTTCATGCAGATTCGGACTTCATACACCTCTTTGGGTGTCAAAGGAACAAGTGTAATAGACTTGGCATTCATTACAAAAGAGTATTTGTTACTAAAACCATCATGAATAACTCATCTATCAAATTGTCATGGGTGACCTAAAAGAATATGTCTAGCATGCATAGGCACCACATCACACAAGACCTCATCCTTATACCTACCAATAGAGAAAGACACTAGTACTTGCTTAGCAACTCTAATCTCACCACAATCATTCAACCATTGAAGCTTATATAGCCTAGGGTGTTTAAAAGATGGCAAACATAAATTTTCAACAAGTTCAGTACTAGCCACAATGGTATATCTACCCCCATCAAATATCATTCTTATTAACTAGGAATCTTTTTTGAAAGATATTGTCTTTTTGTACCTCTTCCTCTTTTACATGCAAACTCAATGCTCACCTTACCACTAATATATCACCATGTTCGGCATACTCTTGGTCACAACCATCTTCTAGGGGCGGCATCTCTTCTTCTCCTTCACTTCCGGACTACACTTCCCTATTGTCCCTCACAATCATGGCTCTTTTCTTTGGACATTGAGAAGCTATGTGGCCCATTCCTAACCACCTAAAAATTTTAATATCTCTAGTTTTGGATGTTTGAGGAGTGGATTTACCTTGGAATTCATTGATGCCCTCCAGTTTAGGATCCAGTCAACTCCTCTATAGTTCTTGATTTGACTTTAGTTTAATCATCTTTCTTTATTTATCTTTTCATACTTAGCTTATAGTTTCTTCTTCTTTTGAAATGAGAGCTTTCACACCATAAAAACTGCATGCAACTCAATACTTCATGCTAGTGAGCATGCTATTTCATTTTTCTACTTTGTGGGAAATCAATTTATGGATTTTTTCAAGAACCTTATGGACTTACCAACACTCGTACTAGCGAACATAGACTTATCGCTCATGTCCTTCCTTTCTTTTGTGTTCTTTGTCTACCGTTGTGTTTAAATCAATTCGATTTGATCCTTATGCTTAGCCATATTATAGAAAATAAAGAACTTGTGATTCTTTTCCTTATCGAATCAATAATCCTACCTACGTTCTTATTTTGTTTGTTTCTTTTGTGCCTCTCTTTCTAATCGCTCTCTAGTAGGTTTAGTTTTGTTGGATAGCATAAACACGAGTGTTTAATGAAAGCATGTGGAAGCAGAAATCACAGGCACCGATCTAATTCTTAGACAAATGTGAAGAAAGAGAAATAGTTGATTGACTATTAATATCATTTTTCAAATGATCATAGATAAATCTTCTGAGGGAAACAAGGAACAACGAGAATCGTGGCACACCCCAATATTCCGATTCAGGTTTTGCAGCATTAGAATCCCTATCATTGCTTGTACCTCCCATTTCTTATTTCTCTAGGAATGAAAACTCTTGATGATATAAGGATTGGTGTAAGGAATCATTGGTACGCAATCGACAAGTTTTACCAGTGGCATTAGGGTGTGACTTGATGATCAAGCAAGATAAGACCTAAATCCATGCGTATAAGGGAGAAACCATCTTGCTTTATATTAGTCCAAGTGGGAATGCATGTGTTTTGATGTTTGAGACACATAGATTAAAGTAATTTGAGTTGGAGTGTTATTAGATAGGCCCACGTGAATTTTCCCTTGTTTCCATTAAGCTCGCTCATTAAATTTAGGACTATGGGAGTTGTTGACTAGTCAAATCCTCTCTAGTTTTTAATTTGACTTTAGTTTATTCATTTCTTTTACTTATATATTCATATTTAGCTTATAGTTTCTTGTTCTTACGGAAAACTGTATGCAATTGAATATTTGAGGCTAGTGAGCATATTATTTGATCCTTACTCTTAGCCGTATGGAAGAGAATAAAAAACTTAAGAATTTCTTTTCTTATTGGATGTGAAATCCTACCTATCTTCTCAATTCTTCATTTCTTTTATTCATCGCTTTCCAATCTATGTTTAATATGATGGTTTGGTTTTATTTGGCGAGCATAAACACAAGTGTTGAGTTAAAGCGCATGGAAGCGACAATCATAGGCACCGATCCAATGCTTGGACAAATGTGAAGAAAGAAAATTGGTTGATCAAGTTATTAATATCATTCTCTGAATGATCGCAGAGGAATATTTTAGAGGAAAGACAGAATACTGAGTATCGAGGCATGCCAAATATTTAGATTCAGGATTTGCACCATCAGGAGAAATCATGTTGTTTTCAATTAATCTAAAAATAATAAAAGTAGGAATGCAAGCGTTTTGAGGTTTGGAATGCATTTATTAGATAGGCCCATGCAAATTTCCTCTTGGTTTCGTGAATCAAGCTCATAAAATGTAGGACTAGGAGAGTTGTTGACCAGTCAACTCCTCTCTGGTCCATATTTATTTATTCATATTTAGCTTTTAGTTTCTTCTTCTTATTGAATGAGGGCTTTCGCATTATAGAAATTGCATGCAACTGAATACTTGAGGCAAGTAAGCATATTATTTTCATTTCTACCTTGTGGGAGATCAAGTTTTGGCTCCGTACAAGAACTTTGCAGACTAATCAAGATTCATGCTAGCAAATGTAGATTTATCGCTCTAGCATATGAAAAAATAGGAACATAGGTAGGACTTTGTATCCGATAAGGAAAAAAATCGTCATTTCTTTATTCTCTTCCATGGCTAAGAGTAAGGATCAAATCGAATTGATTTAAACACAATGGTAGACAAAGAACACAAAACTAAGCATATTATTTTCATTTTCTACCTTGTAGCAGATTAAGTTTTGGGTTTGTACAAGAACATTACAAACCAATCAAGACTCATGCTAGCAAACTTAGACTTATCGTGCTAGCAGACTTTTGAATTAGAAAGAATTTTGTACCCGATAAGGAAAGAAATTGTCAATTCTTTATTCTCTTCTATGGCTAAGCATAAGGATCAAATCGAATTGATTTAAACACAATGGTAAATAAAGAACACAAAAGAAATGAAAAACGTGAGCGATAAGTCTAGTTTCGCTAATGTGAGTCTTCATAAGTCTGCAAAGTTATTGAAAGAACGTATAACTTAATTCTCTGCAAGGTAGAATACTGAAATAATATGCTTATTAGTTTCAAATATTCAGTCGCATGCAGTTTTCATAATGCGAAAGTCCATAGTTCAAAAGAAGAAGAAACTATAAGCTAAATATAAAGAAATAAATAAAGTAAGATGAACAAACTAAAGTAAAATAAGGAACCAGAGAGGAGTTGATTGGCCAACAACTCTCGTAGTCCTAAATTTTATGAGCCAGCTTAATGAAAAAAAGAAAAATTCACATGGGTCTACCTAAAAACACTCTGGCCAAATTACTTCATCACATGTGTTGCAAATATCAAAATGTACGCATTCCCCATTAGATTAATCGAAAGCAATATGATTTCTCCATCATGCTCGTGGATTTGCCTCTCGTCCTTCTTGATCACCGAATCATGTTCCACTGACATCGGTGAAGCTTATTAATTACGTTCCCATGATTCCTTAATGAAAACAAGGCGAAATTCACGTGGCGTACCTAATCACACTCGAACCCAATTTACTTCATTATATGCCTCACAAATATCAAAATGTGCACATAGATGTGAGTGATAAGTCTATGCTCGCTAGCGCGAGTATTGATAAGTCTACAAAGTTCTTGAAAGAACCCATAATTTGAATTCCCCCAAGGTAGTAAATTGAAATATTATGCTCACTAGGCTCAAGTATTCGACTGCATATGGTTTTTATAGTGTGAGTGTTCTCATTCCTTAAGAAGAAGAAACTAGAAACTAAATATGAATAAATAAATAAAAAAAGATTAATAAACTAAAGTCAAATCAAGAACTAGAGAGGAGTTGACTGGTCAACAACTCTAGTAGTTCCAAATTTTGAAAGCTAGCGTAATGAAAACAAGGGATAATTCGCATGCCCTATATAATAACACTCTGAACCAAATTACTTCATTATATGCATCCCAAGCATCAAAATGCTCATATACCCGATTGGAACTAAAGAGAAATCATGAACAAGAGAGGAGTCAATTGGTCAACAACACTCGTAACCCCAAATTTTATGAGCCAACTTAACAAAAATAAGGAAAAACTTGTTTGGGCCTATGTAATAATAGTCTGATCCAAATTAGTTCATTATATGCATCCCAAACTTTAAAATGCTCGCATTACCGCTCGTATTATGCTTGAATTAATTGAAAACAATATGATTTCTCCCTTATACCCGTGGATTTACATCTTGTCCTGCTTGATCATCAAACTAAATTGCAATGCCACCGGTCAAGCATGTCAATTGCGTTCCCATAGTTCCTTACGCCAATCCTTATGTTATCAGGACTCCTTGAGCATAGAGGAACAAGGAATAATGGAGATTCCAATGGTGCAAATCCTAAATCATAGTATTAGGGCGTGCCGCGATTCTCGTTGTTCCCTCATTCCTCCAACAGAATCATTCACGATCTTTCAGAAAATGATATCAATACTCCATCAACTAATTTTCTTTCTTCACATTTGTCTAAGCATTGGATCGGTGCGTATGATTGCCGCTTCCATGCGCTTTAACTCAATACTCATGTTTATACTCTTCAAATAAAACCAAACCATCATACTATATAGAGATTAGAAAGAGAGGTGAACGGGTTGTCGAAGCCCTTCAAAATAAATTACTAATTTTCCTAAACTAACTTGTAGAAATAGTGAAACCAGGTCGAATTCCAAGGGAACCAATGTGAATAGCTTCACAAAGTTAAATAACAAAAATAGAGGGTTTTGAATGAATGAAAATAAAATTATAAATAAATAAGAAAATAATAAAAGCTGAATATTAAAGTAAATAAAAATCAATCTTACCAAACTTGCAATTCAAGAGGGCAAAATTCCATCACATTGTAATTCTGATCATAGGCTTAAATATCAATTATTCTATTCAAGTACTTAGTCTACTTATTCGAAAAAGTTGCAACAAGTGTAAATTGTCCTAATATAATTGACTCAAACCCAACATCCAAATCAAAACTTACCATTAGTCATATGGGCATGATAGCGTCCCATATCAACTCAATGATATCATTAAAATAATGAGAATGACTAAACCAACATTAATTAATCGAGATAACTGCAATTGAATTAATCTTGTTCCTTTATTTCCCTAGAGCTTATCATGCAAGTATGTAATTCAGAAAGCTACAATCACACACACATGAGCCAACTCCTTGCTACTTGTGTCAATCATTCATGACAATTACGGATCATAAACTCAAGGATAGCAATAGAAAATTGAATATCAAATTGAGTCGTCAGTTTAATCAATATTAAAAATTCATAAACAATAAAAACAAGAAATAAAGAATACTTGAATTAAAGAAGAAATTCTGTTAAGCATAAAGCCTCACAAAATTACAATTGGAATTTATTCACTCTTGAATCAGAAACTAAAAACTTAGTCACACATGGTGGAGTAAAAATTCACAAGATTTATAGGGAATAGAAGAAGAAAATAAAAAAATATAAAAGCTAGAAGCCATCTTCTTTTGTAAAACTAGCCTCCTTATATAGGAAGTCAAACCTAAACCCTAATAAAATAATCCCTATCCAAAAACAGACAAACTTCCTATATAATTTCAATCCCACAAGGAAAGCTAAAATAAAGGGGAATCTAAACAAATAAAGTCCTAAATAATCTAGGAGATAGTTTTCTTTATCTAGCAATTTCAAAATAAAGGAAACAACATAAAAGTGGGCCCACCATGAATTTAACTTAAAAAATTCGAGATTCTCTTCAACTGATTTCAGCAGCTCACAGATTGTAGGGCATGGTCACTCCTTGTTGAAAATGACCTTCTGCATAAATTTTCACTCTTCCTCCAAAAGACTTAATTTTTAACAATTGATGCTTTAAAACATGTCTTTAAGCTGAATTCCAGTCAATCCTTGATACTTCACCACCTAGATAAGAACAAACATAATTTCCACAATTAAACATAATATCCAATCAAAATATAAGTAAATTAAACACAATACGTATAACTATTTATGATCTATTAAGAGGCACAAAAGAAATGAACAAAATGAGAACATAGGCATGATTTGATATTTAATATGGAAAGAAATCACAAGTTCTTTGTTCTCTTCCATACGAGTAAGCGTATGATCAAATCGAATTGATTTAAACACAAGGCTAGGCAAAGAACAAAAAAGAAAGGAAAGATGTGAGCAATAAGTCTATGTTCGGTAGCGAGGTCTAGATAAGTCTGTGAAGTTCTTTAAAAAACCCATAACTTGATTTCGTTCAAGGTAGAAAACTGATGTAATATGCTCACTTGCCTCAAGTATAAATAAACTAAAATCAAATCATGAATCAAAGAGGAGTTGACTAGTTAAAAACATTCGTAGTCCTAAATTTTATGAGCCAACATAATGAAAATAAGGGAAAATTTACGTGGGCCTACCTAAATATAGTCCGACCAAAATTACTTCATTATATGCATCCCAAACATCAAAATACTCGCATTCCTATATGTATTATGCTTGGATTAATTGAAAACAGCATGATTTCTCCCTTATGTATGTGTATTTACGGCTCATCCTGCTTGATCATCAAGCTAAGCTCTAATAGTGCAAATCCTAGATCAGAATATTTAGACATGCCTCGATCCTCGGTGATCCTTCTTTCCTCCAAAAGAATTGTCCAGGATCATCTAGAGAATGATATTAATACTCCTTTTTAACTAATTCTCTTTCTTTGCATTTGTCCAAGCATTGGATCGGTGCCTATGGTTATGATATGAACCTGTGATAAGACCCAACATGCGGAATTGGAAAAAGGATTCACAAGAAAGTTAAATTCAATCTTTGATGAACCTTGACCCAAAGATAACTACACTACACTTAAGAAATGGTAGAAGGTGAGTAATAAGTCAAGATGAACACCACAAGAACAAGTTCTTAATAAGTTTGAAAAGTTCTTAAAAGAACCAAGTAAGAATAATCTCATAATAATCTTATTTCAACAATGATCAATCCCTTGTGCCATTTGGCTAGATAGGGTTTAAATAGGCAAAGACATAACTTAATTTCCTATTTGCATAAAGGAAATAAACTAATTAGGAATAAACTAAAGTATATCCTAAATAGAAGTTTTTCTAAATAATAAAATAAGGAACTATGCTTAATTAGGGAATAATACAAGTCTATTATAAAAGGATATAATAAAAGACTTCCAAAATAACAAAATATGAAGCTTGATTGATTTAGTCAATCTTAATCAATAAAGATATGACTAAATCAATCAAGATATATTCCTAAATAACTAAATAAGGAAGACCTATTAATTCCTCTTTGGCGTAGATGTTCTATTAGGTCAAGGAAGCACTAAAGTGGCACCTCCTAGAGCTTCCTTTTTTGGAAAATTAGTCTGCCCCCTTCCTTCTCAAGCCTAAATTGTGTCATGGCTTGCTTAAGCCCAAATACAAGCCCAAATGATCATGCAAGGCTTGGCCAAGCTTGGGCTTTTTGATATTTACTTGCATTTACCCATTATGTCTGCCCCAAATCCACCAAACTTTGAAAATTGGGGTTCTTGTTTATTTATTCATATTTTGCTTGTAGTTTCATTTTCTTATAAAATGAGGGCTTTCGCATTATGAAAACCGCATGCTTTTGAATATCATTTCAGTCTTCTATACTGCAAGAGATCAAGTTATGGCTTCTTTCAAGAACTTTACAAACTTTTGAAGACTTGTGCTAGCAAACCTGGACTTATCGCTCATGTCTTTTCTTTCTTTTATGTTCTTTGTCTACTCTTGTGTTTAGATCAATTCGATTTGATCTTTACGCTTAGCCATATGAAAGAAAATAAAGAATTCTCAATTTCTTTCTTTATCGGATTTGTGATCCTACCTATGTTCTCATTCTATTCATTTCTTTTATATGTCTCTTTCTAATCTCTATCGACTATGATGGTCTAATTTTATTTGGTGAGCATAAACACGAGAAGGTTGAGTGAAAGCGCGTGGAAGCTGCAGTCATAAGCATTGAACCAATGCTTGGATCAATGCAAAGAAAGAAAATTAGTTGATTGAGTATTGATGTCATTCTCTGAATGATCGTGAATGAGTTTTTTTGAGGAAAGCGGAACAACATAAATGGAGGCACACACAATTATTCTGATTCAGGATTTGCACCATTGGGGTCTCTATTATTCTTTGTTCCTGTATGCACGAGTACTTCTGACGACACTAGGATAGCCTAAGGAATCGTAGGAACGCAATTAATAAGCTTGACTTGTGGCATTGGGGCTTAGCTTAATGATCAATTAGGATGAGACATAAATCCACGTGCGTGAGGGAGAAATCATATTACTTTTGATTAATCCAAGCAGAAATTAGCGTGTTCTGATGTTTGGCAGGCATATAATAAAGTAATTTGGCCCGGAGTGTTATTAGGTACGCTGACGTGAACTTTTCTCTTATTTTCATTAAGGAATCATGGGGATGCAATTGATAAGCTTGTTTGATAGCATTGGGGTGTGACTTGATGATCAAGCAGCATGAGATGCAAATCCACACGCATGAGGGAGAAATCTTATTGCTTTCGATTAATACAAGTGGTAATTGATGTTACCAAGGCCAAGTGTCCATATATTTCAAGAGCTCAAGACCTTTTAAACATCAAAGAAGGACTAATCACAAGATCAAAGTCCAATACCATGGGGCTTGATTAAATCCAACTAGGCCTTGATTATTCAAGTCATGCTAATAAGGAACTAAGAAAGCAAGTTGGGCCAAGGAGGAATTAAGGAGCAAGCCCGTGTGTGTGACCTCTTTAAGTGATTAAGGTTTTAACTTAAACTTGTTGACTAGTCAACAAGGGGGGTGGCACCTTCTAGTTTTATTGTTTAGGAAATTTCTTATACGCCTTATTTTTAGGAGGTAATGATTTACTCCCTAAATGACTTATTTACTTTTTCCTAGCTTAATTATAAGAGACACATGCTTGTTTAGCTATTTAGGAATTTATTTATTATTTAGTTTAGGAAGTCATATATTATTTCCTAAGTGATTTTATTCCTTTTCTACTGTCATTCTAGGGTTGTAGGAGGCCTATAAATATCTTGTATTTAGCCACCTATGTCAATCAATCTTTGCATTAATTATTTTCTTATCAATAAAGTGAGAGTTATTTTATTTACTTTGTTCTTTGTGAACTTCTCAAGTTCTCTTGTATTGTTTGTAAATTCCTTGTCTTATCAATTTTCAAACTTAATCTTTTAAGCTTTTGGAATTCTAGTGACATACATCTTTGTATAACTAAAGTTCCTAATTATAATCAAAGGGTTTTAGTTCCATCATCATATATCTGAATTTGACGATCCTAAAGTTAGCATTAATTCGATTTGGGTTCTATCTCTCTATAGATAGAGTTCATATCAGGAATGAGTGCATTTTGATGTTTTAGAGTCATATAATGAATTATATTGGCCGTAATGTTATTAGATACGCTAATTTCCCCTTACTTTTGTTAAGGAATCATGCGAACGTAATTGACAAGCTTTACCAGTGGCATTAGATCATGACTTGATGATCAAGCAGGACGAGATGCAAATCCACCCACGTGATGGAGAAATGATGTTGCTTTCGATTAATCTATACGAGAATATGGGCATTTTGATGTTTGGGAGGCATAAAATGATGTAATTTGGGCCGAAGTGTTATTAGATAGGCCCACGCGAATTATCCCTTATTTTTATTAAGCTGCCTTGTAAAATTTGGGACTATGAGAGTTGTTGGCTAGTCAACTCCTCTATTGTTCTCGATTTGACTTTAGTTTATTCATCTTCCTTTATTTGCTTATTCTTATGTAGCTTCTAGTTTATGTCTCTTATGGAATGAGGGCTTCCGTATTATAAAAACTGCATGCAATTGAATATTTAAGCCTATTGAGCATATTATAAAGACTTATAAAGCCTCCCACTACCAAACCTAGACTTATCGCTCACGCCCTTCCTTTATTTTGTGCTTTTTGTCTACCATTGTATTTAAATTAATTCAATTTGATCCCTACGCTTAGCCATAGAAGAGAATAAAGAACCTGCAACTTATTTCCTTATCAGATACAAAATCCTTCCTAGGTTCTCATAAGGATAAAGAACATAGAAAAAAGAAAGGATGTGAACGATAAGCCTATGTTTGCTAGCGTGAATATTGATAAGTCCGCAAAGTTCTTCAAAGAACCCATAGCTTGATTTTCGCAAGGTTGAAGATTAGAATAGAATAATATGCTCACTAGCATCAAATATTCAGTTGCATGTGGTTTTCATAGTGTGAAAGCCCTCACTCCATAATATGAAGACACCATAAGCTAAATATGAATAAAGAAAGAAAGAAAGAAGAATAAACTAAAGTCAAGTCAAGAACTAGAGAACCCTCACTGTTCAAATTTTAAGAGGCAACTTAATGAAATAAGGAAAATCTGCATGGTCCTACCTAATAACCCTCTGGTCAGAAATACTTCATTATATGCCTCCCAAACATCAAAACTCATGCATTCCCGCTTAGATTAATCGAAAGTAACATGATTTCTCCCTTATGTGCATATTTGCATCTCCTCTTTTTTGATTATCAAGTTACACTCCAGTGCTGCCAATCAAGCTTGTCAATTGCGCTCCTATGATTCCTTATGCCAATCTTTGTGCCATCAACAATACTGATGCCTAGAGAGACAAAGAATAATGGAGACCCCAATGGTGCAAATCCTGAATCAAAATAATTAGCCGTGCCTATTTCGTTCCTGCTTTTCTCTAAAATATTCATCTGCGATCCTTCGAAGAATGACAACAATACTCGACATTAAAACATGTTCATTCCCACTTAGATTAATCGACAGCAATATGATTTCTCCCTTACGTGCGCAAATTTACATCTCATTACGCTTGATCATGAAGCAATATGATTCCCATGATTCCTTATGCTAATCCTTGTGTCATAAGGAGTCCTCATGCCTAAAGGAACAAGAAATGATGGAGACCCTAATGCTGCAAATCCTGAACCAGAATATTTGGTCATGCCTCGAGTGTCTTTGTTCCTTCTATCCTCCAAAAGAGTCGTCCACGATCATTCAGAGAATAAGATCAATACTTGATAAACTAATTTTATTTCTTCGAATTTGTCCAAGCATTGGATCGGTGCCTATGATTGCCGCTACCATACGCTTTCATTCAACGCTCATGTTTATGCTCCCCAAATAAAACCAATCCATCATACTATACAGAGATTAGAAAGAGATGCATAATAGAGACGAACAAAATGAGTACATAGATAGAATTTTGGATCTGATAAAGAAAGAAATAAGTTCTATATGGCTAAGCATAAGAATCACATCAAGTTGATTTAAACACAAGGGTAAACAAAGAACACAAAAGAAAAGAAGGACGTGAGCAATAAGACTATGCTCGGTAGCGCGAGTTTATTTGGGACTAGTTTATTCATCTTTCTTTATTTATTTATTCATATTTAGGTTCTAATTTCTTCTTCTTATGGAATAAGGGCTCTCGCACTACATAAACCATATGCAATTGAATACTTGAGGCTAGCGAGCATAATATTTCAATTTTCTATCTTGCGGAAAATCAGGTTATCAGTTCTTTCAAGAACTTTGCAGACTTATCAACACTCGCGCTAGCAAGAATAGACTTACGGCTCATCTCCATGTGCACCTTTTGATATTTATGAGGCATATAATAAAGTAAATGGGGTTTGAGTGTGATTAGGTACGCCCGCAAAAACATTTTCCTTGTTTCTATTAAGGAATTATGGGAATGTAATTGATAAACTTCACCGGTTGTAGTACAGCATGACTTAATGATCAAGCAGGATGAGAGCAAATGCGTGATGGAGAAATCATATTGCTTTCGATTAATCCAAGCGAGAATGCGTATATTTTTATATTTAGGACACATATGATGAAGTAATTTGGTCGGAGTGTTATTAGGTAGACCCATGTGAATTTTTTTTTTCATTAAGCTGGCTCATAACATTTGGGACTGCGAGAGTTGTTTGCCAATCAACTCCTCTCTAGTTCTTGATTTGACTTTAGTTTATTCATCTTACTTTATTTAATTATTCATATTTAGCTTCTAGTTCCTTCTTCTTATGGACTAAGGGCTTTCGCACTATGTAAACTGCATGCAACCAAATATTTGAGGCTAGTAAGTATATTATTTCAGTTTTCTACTGTACAGAGAATTAAGTTATGGGTTCTTTCAAGAACTTTGTGTACTTATGAGGACTCACACTAGCGAACCTAGCCTTATTGCTCATGTCCTTCCTCTCTATTATGTTCTTTGTCTACCATTGTGTTTTAATCAATTCGATTTGATCCTTACGCTTAGCCATGAAGGAGAATAAAGAACATGCAATTTCTTTCCTTATCGGATACGAAATCCTACAATATTCTTATTTGTTCATTTGTTGGCACGATAAGTCTATGTTTACAAGTTCTAATCTAGATCAATCTGCAAAGTTCTTGTATGAACCCAAAACTTGATTTCCCACAAGGTCAAAAACAAAAATAATATGCTCACTAGCCTTAAGTATTCAGTTGCATTCGGTTTCTATAGTGCGAGAGCCCTCATTCCATAAGAAGATGAAACTACAAGCTAAATATGGATAAATAAATAAAGAATGACAAATAAACTAAAGTCAAATAATAGACAAGAGAGGAGTTGACTAGTCAACAACTGTCTTAGTAAAAAAATTTTTGAGCCAGCTTTATAAAACCAAGATAAAATTCGCGTGGGCCTACCTAATAATACTCCAACTCAAATTACTTCATTATATGCATCCCAAACATCAAAATACTCGCATTCCCACTTGTATTATACTTGGATTAATTGAAAACAACATGATTTCTCCCTTACGCGCTTGGATTTATGTCTCATCCTACTTGATCATCAAGTCACGCCCCAGTATGATGGTTTAGTTTTATTTAGGGAGCATAAACACGATTGTTGAGTGCAAGTAGATGGAAGCGGCAATCATAAGCACCAATCCTATGCATGGAGGAATGTGAAGAAAGAATATTAGTTGATCAAGTATTGATATCATTCTCCTTATGATTTCGGACGAATCTCTAGGAGGAATGAGGCAATGACGAGAATTGAGACATGCCCAAATATTCTGATAAATGATTTGTTCCATTGGGATCTCCATCATTCCTTGTTCCTCAAGGCACAAGGACTCCTGATGACACAAGGATTGGCATAAGAAATCATAGGAATGCAATTGATAAGTTGGACAAATGGCATTTGGGCTTAGCTTGATGATGAAGCAGGACTAGATGTAGATTCATGCACGTAAGGGAGAAATTATGTTGTTCTCGATTGATCCAAGTGTAATACAAGCGAGAATGCGAGTGTTTTGATGTTTGAAATGCATATAATAAAGTAATTTGGGTCAAAGTATTGTTATGTAGGTCACACGAATTCTTCCTTATGTTTGTTAAGTTGGATCTTAAAATTTGGTACTACGAGAGTTGTTGACCAGTTAACTCCTCTCTAGTTTTTCATATGACTTTAGTTTATTCATCTTTCTATATTTATTTATTCACATTTAGTTTCTACTTTCTTCTTCTTATGGAATGATAGCTATCGCACTATAAAGACTGCATGCAGCCGAATACTTGAGGCTAGTAAGCATTATTTCAGCTTTCTACCTTACAAAAAATCACGTTATCGATTCTTTCAAGAACTCTACAGACTTATCAAGACTCGCGCTAGTGATCATAGACTTATCGCTCACGTCCTTCCTTTCTTTTACGTTCTTTATCTACCCATGTATTTATAACAATTCTATTTGATCCTTACACTTAGTCATATGGAAGAGAACAAAGAACTTGTGATTTCTTTCCTTATCGGATATGAAATCCTACCTATTGATGTGAACCTTGGCAACCTGTGACAAGACCCAACATGCGGAATTGGAAAAGGATTCCCAAGAAAGCTAAATCCGATCTTTGATGAACCTTGACCTAAAGATAATTTGCATCTCGAACCTTGGTATAAGAATAATGGTTGATTCCACACTCAAGAAAGGTAGAAAGTGAGTGATAATTCAAGATGAACGCCATAAGAACAAGTTCTTGTTAAGTTCGAAAAGTTCTAAAAAGAACCTAGTAAGAATAATCTCACAATAATTTTATTTCAACAATGATCAATCCTTATGCCTTTGGGCTACATAGGGTTTAAATAGATAAAGACATAACTTAATTTCCTATTTGCATAAAGGAAATAAACTAATTAGGAATAAACTAAAGATTATCCTAAATAGAAGTTTTCCAAAATAACAAAATAAGGAACTATGCTAAATTAGGGAACAATAAAAAGTCTATTCTAAAAGGATATAATAAAAGACTTCTGAAATAACAAAATGGGAAGCTTGATTGATTTAGTCATTCCTAATCAATAAAGATATGACTAAATGAATCAAGATATATTCCTAAATAACTAAATAAGGGTTGCCCATTCTTTCCTCTTTGGTGTAGATGTTCAATTAGGTCAATGAAGCGCTAAAGTGGCTTCCTTTTTTGGAAAATGCGTATGCCCCCTTCCTTCTCAAGCCTAAAGTGTGTCATGGCTTGAATAAGCCTAAATACAAGCCCAAATAATCATGCAAGAATTGGCCAAGCTTAGGCTTTGATATTTACTTGCATTTACCCATTATGTCACGCCCCAAATCCACCAATCTTATATATCTGTATCTTGTTTCAGAATTGGATCTTCCACTAAGCATCTGATGTTGGAATTGCATTAAATTGCATAAATATGACAAATTGAATTCTTCCAAATAATCTTGTCTAACATGAAATTGCATGCACTTTATAGGCTTTAATTATTCTCATTGGATCCGCATTATTCTCCCTTTCTTCGAAAAGATTCATTCTCGAATCTTATTCATTGAACTATGAAATGAGAACCTCTTTTCGTTCCTTTACTCTTCCATGCTAATCCACCAATTGAAGCTCAAATGACCATGATTGTTGTGTAATTGGTAACTTCAAATCTGTAATAAAAAATCGACTAAAAGAATCATCATTGTTAGTTAACAAATTACAAAATTACTTTCCATCTATAGAATTTCCAACGTCTTGTACAATTTCAGTTGCAAGATAGAAAACTAAAATAATATGCTCACTAGGCTCAAATATTCAGTTTCATGTGGTTTTCATGGTGCGAAAGCCCTCATTTCATAAGAAGAAGAAACTATAAGCTAAATATGAATAAATAAATAAAGAAAGATGAATAAACTAAAGTCAAATCAAGAACTAGAGTAGAGTTAACTGGATAACAATTATCGTAGTCCCAAATTTTATGAGCCAGTTTAACAAAAGAAAGGAGAAATTCATGTTGGCCTACCTAATAACAATATGAACAAATTACTTCATTATATATGTCCTAAACATAAAAATTGTACGCATTCCCGCCTAGATTAATCGAAAGCAAAATGATTTCTCCATCACGCCGGTGGATTTACCTCTCGTCCTGTTTGAACATCAAGTCATGCTCCAATGCCACTAGTTGCATGGGTGCACCTAATGACACTACAACCTAATATACTTCATTATATGCCTCCCAAATATCAAAATGCAAGCATTTCTGCTTGTTTTAATCGAAAGCAACATGATTTCTCCCTTATGCAGGTGGATTTGCGTCTCGTGCTGCTTGATCACCAAGTAATGACCATATGCCATCGATCAAGCTTGTCAATTGCGCTCCCATGATTCCTTAACAAAAACATGGAAAATTCACGTGGATGTACCTAATAACACTCCAGTCTAATGTACTCCATTATGTAACTCTATACATTAAAACACGCTCACTCTTGCTTGGATTAATCGAAAGCAACATCATTTCTCCCTTACATGTATGGATTTACATCTCATCCCACTTGATCATCAAGCTGAGCCCCAATGCCAGCGGTCAAGCTTGCCAAATGTGTTCCCATGATTCCTTACACCAATCCTTGTGTCATTAGGAGTTCTCGTGCCTAAAGGAACAAAGAGTGATGGAGACTCCAATAGTTGATCTACTAATTTGGAGAATGATATCAATACTTGATCAACTAATTTTCTTTCTTTGCATTTATATAAGCATTAGATCGGTGCTTACAATTGCCATTTCCATGAGCTTTCACTTAACACTCGTGTTTATGCTCCCAAATAAAACCAAACCATCATACTAAATAGAGATTAGAAAACGAGGCATAAAGGAGACGATTACATAGATAGGATTTCATATCCGATAAGGAAAGACATTAAAAGTTCTTTGCTATCTTCCATACGGCTAAGCGTAAGATTCAAATCAAATTGATTTAATCGCAAGGCTAAAAAAAGAATATAAAATGAAGGAAGGATGTGAGCGATAAGTCTATGCTCGCTAGTGCAGTATTGATAAATCTGTAGAGTTCTTGAAAGAACGCATAACTAGATTTTCTGCAAGGTAGAAAACTAAAATAATATGCTCATTAGCCTCAAGTATTCGGTTTGCATGTGGTTTCTATAGTACGAAAGTGATGAGAACCCATATAGCGCAGGCAATTCTACACCAACAAGGAATCCTAATGATGCAAATCCTACATAGACAATGAATCTTATTTTAACAAGGAGTCCTAATTCCACTAGGAATCCTAATCCAGCAAGGAGTCCTGATGATATTAGCAGTTTAAGAGAAGAAAGGAATCCCATTCTCACTAGGAATCCTAATCCAACTATGAGTCTAATCAGATCTAAAGTCCTAGTGAGATTGGCCTTAATCAAAATAATGGGCCTCAATATATTCTTATCAACTCAATCCAACATATGGAGGCATGACTAAGACAAGATAAGCACAAGATAATCAAGTCAAGCTATTTGGAGTCCAATACTCAAGAAAGAACCGCATATCACATGTTACTTAAGCCCAATTGTCATGTTTATTATATGGGCTTGGGTTGGATGAATTTTAGGAGTTTTTATTCATTTAAAGAAGTCTTTTAATAGTTAAGAGTCTTGTTTTAAGTTATCCTTTTAATTTAGCAGTTATATTCCTAGTTTTATTGTTATTTGCTTTCTTATCATTATACAATTAGGTTTTTTAAGGCCTATATAAGCTAGTATGAATTTCTATGTAAAGGTTGGTTGAATATTAATTATTTTGGAGTTAATATTCTTCTTTTTTTCTTTATGAACTTGGTAAATTTATTGAGTAAAGACATGGTATCTTACAAACTTAGTTTAGTCTATACATTTGTTTTTGTTAAACATCCTTTAATTCTTTATAATTGAGGTTCTTAAGTACAAGTTATTTGAGGGTCCTGTTGAGTTTCTTTGCTTGATTAGGTGAACAATCCTTGTTGAAGACATCTATATTTAATATGGGTTTGGCACAAGTTAGCCATATTCGTATCAGAAAGCCCTCATTCCATAAGAAGAAGAAACTAGAAGATAAATATAAAAAATAAATAAGAAAGATGAATAAGCTAATTCATTTCAAGAACGAGAGAGGAGTTAACTAGTCAACAACTCTCATAGTTCCAAATTTTATGAGCTAGCTTAACAAAAACAAGGAGAAATTCATGTGGGCCTATCTAATAATACTCTTAAACTAAATTACTTCATTATATGCATCCCAAACATCACAGCGCTTGCATTACCACTTGTATAATGCTTGGATTAATTGAAAACAACATGATTTCTCAAGAATACGACCTTGATACTCATCGTTTGTGCTAGTCTGCATTGATAGGTTCAATACCTTAGATTGTAGCTACATAAAAAGCCTCTCATAGTCCTAATGATATTAGGAGTTTAAGCAACAAAAAGAATCCTAATTCAACTAGGAGTCCTAAGCCGATTCAAATTATAAGTCAATGAGCTTATCCAAGCCATTTAGGCTAAGGACACATCAAGGCTTGAAGAATTGGATTTAAGTTCAAGGCTCATTAATCGAATTCAGTTTATTAGGCTTGAATGAGTCTAACCGTGTTTAAAATACCAAGAAGCTGAATTGGAGCATATGAAGACTTTGGGTGTAACTTGGCTTATATTTTGAGGCCCATCTATATGACTTATGTTAATTAGGATTTTATGGCTTATTTTGGGCAGCCATACATGTATTTTAACCTAATTAGTAGTTCGTTTTACTTATCTCTTTTTATTAGGAAGGTTATTTTTATTCTAAATTAGATGTAAATCCTTATTACTTAAGATTTAGGGTAAAGGTTAATACAAATTTTGATGTAACAAATTAAAAAGTTGAAGTTGAATTTAAATGATAATTGGTTATTAAACCTTAAAGCTGTTTGCTTCGTCTTTATGTTCTTGTGTAGAATGCATGCTTAAAAAACATTCAAGTAGATTGATCATCTTCTTGTAGAGTGTTTTGAGATTGGGATTTAGGAACAGGTTTTCTAAATTCTAATTCTTGATCATCTTTCTAAGAAACATGTTTTCTAACCTTTCTTAGGGATTGAACTAAATTGGTTCTTGGGGTTTTCATGTTAATTTGTTGGGGGTCTGCAGTTCTTATTCATGGAGGTTCCATATCATTTGATATCAAAGCTTCTAGATCAGGTTTTATCCTTTCATATTTTCATTGTTAAATTCTAATTTCTTATTTCTTTGTTCTTTCTTTTAATTTGACTCTTGTGATTAGCTCTTTGTTTAAGTCAGTTGTTAGAGTTTTAAACTTAAAAAAAATCACTTTGGTAATTATGTCCTTTTTGCTATTCATTCATTAAGATTAGTTATTCTCCATTATATATTGTTCTTACGTATTTTATTGTGCTTAGGCTTAATCTTGTTCATTAAGTCTAGTTTTATCTTCTACTTGCCATGTCATTTTAATTTTGATTTGTTTTGTGTTAAACACGTGAGTCGTCTGTGTGAGATGTATTATCAAAAAGAAGGATTGCCATAAGTAACAAAGGGACAACTTGGTTCACACAAGATGTCATGTTCTAGGCAAGGCATGTAATGTGATTATTGATAGTGGGAGTTGCACTAAAGTTGCAAGTACTCTCTTAATTTGTAGATTGGGGTTGCCTACCTTGCCACACCCACATCCATATAAGCTTCAATGGCTTAATGATTGTGGTGAGGTTAAGGAAAACTACCAAGCAATTATTTCCTTTTCTATTGGTAAATATCATGATGAGGTGTTGTGTGATGTAGTACTTATGCATGCTAGTGATATTTTGCTTGGGAGACCATGGCAATTTGATAGGAGGGCGATGCACGATGAGTACCTCAATAGGTATTCATTCACCAAGGATGGAAGAAAGACTATATACTTGCACCACTTTTAGCAAAAGAAGTGTATGAAGACCAATACAAAATGGAAAGAATGATAGTAGAGGCTAAAAAGAAAGAGATGAAAAATAAAAAGAGTGCTTTAGAGAGTGAAAATAAAGAGAGTATTTTTGAGAATGAAAACAAAAATATTGATGACGTAGAGGAGTTACAATGCTCTACTGAAGTCAATGAAGACTCTAAAGGCATGATGAATCAAGACGGTGAAAAAGATAATAATTTGCAACTTTTCAGTGAAACTCAAGATGAATAGATCATTGTTGAAGATGAAGCAAAAGTTGAGCTGGTGAAGAATGAAGATGTTTTGCTTGATGCCATTGAACCAATTGAACAGGTTGAGTTTATTGGCATTGAAAGTATTATTTGTTCTAAAGTTCCTCTAACCACTTTTGTTAAAGATTTGCAGGTTGATAATGAGTTAGTATTGTTGTTGGAGATTGTGTTTCTGCTTCTTTCACAATATTCAGGCAAGATTCGAGGATGAATCTTTTCAAAGAAAGGGGGAATGATACGAACCAAAATAGCACAACAAATCTTACCCCAACAAGGAGTGTTGATAATGCAAATCCTACTAGCTCAAGGAATCGTAATCCAACAAGGAGTCCTGACTCAACTAGGAATCCTAATCCAACAAGGAGTCCTGATGATATTAGGAGTTCAAGCAACAAAAGGTATCATAATTAAACAAAGAATCCTAATTCAACTAGGAGTCCTAGTCCGATTCAAATTACAAGTCAATGACCTTATCCAAGACATTTGGGCTAAGGTTTGAAGAATTAGATTTAAGTATAAGGCTCATTAATCTAATTCAATTTATTAGGCTTGAATGAGTCTAACTGGGCTTATAAATATCAAAGAAGCTGAATTGAAGCATATAAAGACGTTGGACCTAACTTGGCTTATGTTTTGAGGCCCATCTATATGACTTACGTAAATTAGCGTCTTATGGCTTATTTTAGCGGCCACACATGTATTTTGACCTAATTAGGACTTTGTTTTACTTATCTCTTTTTATTAGGAAGGTTATCTCTATCCTAAATGAGATGTAAATCCTTATTAGTTAAGATTTAGAGTTTCTTAAGGCCTATAAAAAAAGGCTAGTACGAATTTTGATGTAACAAATTAAAAAATTAAAGTTGAATTTAAATGATAATTGGTTATTTAACCTTAAAGCTGTTTGCTTTGTTTTTGTGTTCTTGTGTAGAATGCATGCTTAAGAAACATTTTGATAGAAACCTCACAAAGAAAAATAAGACTCAATGCTTAATGAGGTTCTTTTACTAAGGGTGGTTCTAAATCAGATTGTTAAATAAAATAGGAATATAGATAAAATAACAAACCTTGACCCAAATGCTTATAAAAACATGAACCAATACTATTAAAACCTTGACCCATTACTTGTAATTAAGTAAGAACCAATGTTATTAAAATTCTTGACCTAATGTGTATGATATGCATAAACCAAAATTTTAAAGAATGATATTGATGCCACAGTCAAGAACTAGATGAGAAGGTGAGTAATAAGTCATGTTTAGAACACCACAAAAGAATAATCTTGATAAGTTTAAGATCTTAGAAAGAAACACAAAGAGATTTAACCCTTACATTGCAAAGCAACATGCTTAATCTATTCTAGCTCCCCCTTTACAAATAGATTTAGCTTTGTTTATATAGCCAACAAATGAAATGAAAATAAATTTATTACATAGCATATGAATAGCCATAAGTAACCACCACCCTTTGCATTCTTTTTGCAACATCAAAGATTTGATAAGTTTCCATAATTAAAGCTGCCTCTTCATATGGAATGTAACCTCCTCGTTATTTAATAAGTAGATGCTTGAATCATCTTAAGAAGCTTATTGGATTTGCATCACATTCAAGTAGATTGATCATCTTCTTATGGAGTGTTTCGAAATTGGGATTTAGGAATAAGTTTTCTAAATTCTAATTATTGATAATCTTTCTATGAAATCTTTTTTCTAACCTTTCTTCAGGGTTTAACCAAATTGGTTGTTAATGTGTTTAGGGTCCGCAATTCAAAAAGGGTTCTCAAGCTTATTCATAGAGGTTCCATATCACATTAAGGCTTGAAGAATTGGATTTAAATTTAAGGCTCATTAATCTAATTCAGTTTATTAGGCTTGAATGAATCTAATTGGCTTAAAAAGACTAAAGAGGCTGAATTGGAACATATGAAGATTTTGGGCCTAACTTGACTTATGTTACGAGACATGTCTATATGAATTTTGTAAATTAGGGTTTTATAGCTTATTATGGGAGGCCACATATATATTTTAACCTAATTATGACTTTATTTAAGTTATCTCTTTTAGTTAGGAAGGTTATCTTTATCCTATATGTATTTAATTTATCTCTTTTAGTTAGGAAGGTTATCTTTATCCTATATGTGATGTAAATCCTTATTAGTTAAGATTTAGGGTTTTCTAAAGGTATATAAGGCTAGTACGAATTTTGATGTAAAGTTGAAGTTAAATTTGAATGACAATTGGTATTAAACCTTTAAGCTGTGCGTTTTGTCTTTGTTTTCTTATGTAGAACGCATGCTTAAAAGATATTCAAGTAGATTGATCATCTTCTTGTAGAGTGTTTCAAAATTGGGATTTAGGAACAACTTTTCTAAATTCTAATTCTTGATCATCTTTCTAAGAAATCTATTTTCTAACCTTTCTTAAGGGTTGAACCAAATTGGTTCTTGGGCATTTCATGTTAATATGGTAGGGTCCGCAACTCAAAATGGGTTCTCAAGCTTATTCATGGAGGTTCCATATGAAGGAGTCCTCATGCCTAGAGGAACAAGAAAAGATAGAGATCTCAATGGTGCAAATCCTAAATCAGAATGTTTGGGCGTTCCTTGATTCTCGGTGTTCCCTCTTTCTTCCAAAAGATTTGTTCGCTATCATTCAAAGAATGATATCAATACCCGATTAACTAATTTTCTTTCTTCATAATTTTCTAAGAATTGGATAGGTGCATATGATTGCTACTTCTACAATCTTTAAGTCAACATTTGTGTTTATGCTCGCCAAATAAAACTAAACTATCATACTAGATATAGATTAGAAAGTGAGAAATAAAAGAAAAAAATGAATGACAACATATATAGGATTTTGTATCCGATAAGAAAAGAAATCGCCAATTCTTTATTCTCCTCCATGGCTAAGCATATGTGTGAAATGGAATTGATTTAAACACAAGGGTAGAGAAAGAACAAAAATGAAAGGAAGGACGTGAGCGACAAGTCTAAGTTCGCTAGTGCGAGTCTTCATAAGTCCGCAAAGTTCATAAAAAATGCCATAACTTAATTCTTTGTAAGGTAGGAAACTAAAATAATATGCTCATTAACCTCAAATATTTGGTTGCTTACGGTTTTCATAGTGTGACACCCTTCATTCCATAAGAAGAAACTAGAAGCCAAATATGAATAAATAAATAAAGAAAGATGAATAAGCTAAAGTCAAATCAAGAACTGGAGAGAAGTTGACTGGCCAACAGTTCTCGTAGTCCTAAATTTTATGAGCCACCTTAACGAAAAAAATAAGAAATTCACGTGGGCCTACCTAATAACACTCCGAAAAAATTAATTCATTATATGTATTCAAACATAAAAAAACTGTACGCATTCCCCCTTGTTTTCATCAACGTAACATGATTTCTTCCATACATAGGTGGATTTATGTCTCCTGCTCCTTGATCACCAAGTCATGACCTGATGGGCTACTGATGCAATTACACCTAAGGCAGTGAATCTATAGATATAGTCTAGCACTAATGGCGAGTATCAAGACCATTTCCCTTAGGGAAAGGGTGAACTTAAAGCTACTGCTGTACTAAGTGTTATCTAACCTTAAGTAAACGGTGAAAGGTCAACTAAACTGTAAACTAAAAATGATGAAATGCAAAAGTAAAATGCTAAACAAACTAAAAATTATAATGAAGCAAACACAGGAAGAAAGCAAACCCAAAGAAGACCTATTTGCGATGGAATTACTAAAGGTGATTATCTTGATTACCAAATTGATTACCCATGCTTGAATCCTAGAATGAACTCGGATCCTCTCTCGAGCTCATCGAGTTCCTAACTCTGGAAACCAAACACTGGAATCTCTGCCTACTAATTAATCTTAGAACAACATTAAGATTTGATTCAAGTCTATTAAGAGTTGTCAATCCTTAATCCGGCTAGCCAATTAACCTTATCTCTAAGTTTATTAACCAGTTCTTGCTTAATCAAGTTCCAATTGCTTAACGAATTTCTCAATACCAATTAAACAATCCAGGCAACATTCAACTTAATGTCTTAAGTAAAATGAGACAAACTTTTATTACTGAAAAGAAAGAACGGTTACAAATTGGTAATCTAATAATCAAAACAAACAAAAAACAATCCATCAACAATTGGAACCCTAATGGGTTCGTCAGCTCTAGCTACTCATATACATAAAAGACATAACTATAAGAGAAGAAAATAGAAATGAACTTGGAACATGTACACCCTTCTCTCGAATCAAAGTGGATAGTGCAAAATCAGATTGAATGCTTCAGAATAAGTCTCCTCGATCTCTCAAACAAGCTTGAATCTCCTCAAATTCGTCCTTCAATATGTGAAAATGGTCTCCCAAGGTCTGTCAAGAAGTCTGGAAAGCAAAAGGTTGCGTGTGGGTAAAAGTCTCAGAATCAGAAGGCCGAACCCTTTTCTTGAAAACTGAACTCATATATATAGAAAATGCGTGCACGGGCTGTGCCATGGCCCGTTCAAGTTGCGTGGGCTGTGCCATGGCCCGTGCACCACCCTAGAATGCCAAACGTCAGACCATGCAATGGTTAGTGCCATGGGTCGTGCACTGGCCTCAAAAAACATAGTGCTCCTAGAGAAATGACTATGTTACTCAAATCAGCAATATTAAATGCACCACTCACATTATACTTACCTTATTAATCAATTTTTTAAGCATTGTTGTTGATCCTCTCAAGTACTTAGCTTTGACTTCTGTTGATTTGGGAACATTTCCTTGCGGAAATGCATCCAAACCCAATTACCAGGTTGGAACGCCATTGGCCTTCTTCCTTTGTTAACTCTTATTCCCATAAAAAATAGCCTTATCATCTCCTCTTTTGTTTCCTTTCTATTGATTAGAAAAATTCGGCCTATTGCTTGAAGTGCCTTTCTGTTTAAACCTTGGTGCTTCCCTTGGTTTTAATTGCTTTTCAACCTTAATTGCAAGATGAACTAACTGCTCAAGTTCTATATAATGTTGCAATGCGACCCTATCCATAATCTCCTTACTAAGCCCACCAATAAAACGTGTCATGGTAGCTTCCCTCTCTTCATCCAAATCAGTCCTTGTCATGAGCATATCCATTTTTTTATAATAATCCTCTACATTTTTAGTACCTTGCTTTAAAGCTTGGAGTATTTGATGTAACTCCCTATGGTAATATCTAGGCATAAAACATCTTTTGATGATGGTTTTGAGAGCATGCCAAGTATCAATAGACTCTTCTATGTTTCTTCTCCTACTCACCACCAATTGATCCTACCACACTATTGCATACTCAAAAAATTGAGTAGCCACTAACTTTACCTTCTTTCTCTCAGAAAAGTTATGATAATCAAAGATAAGGTCTACTCATTTTTCCCAGTCCAAATTTCCCTCCGGATTTGATTTTCCTAAAAGGGTAGGAATCCTAAGTTTGATGCTATCCAAATTTCTATCCACATCATCATTATACCCATAGTAACCACCAAACTCACCTCAACGATTCCCTCTACCCATTGCATTGTTGTGGCCTCCTCTAGCTCCTCTATTCATGCCACGGCCAACAGCCATAATTGTGGCATTATTATCATCATTATAGCCTAGTTCTAAATCTTTCTCATTGCCTACCAAGTTTTGCCTATTGTTTCCTGCACGAGCATTCGCTTAGACTTGCTCTAATATGGCTCTTTGGTTGGCTGCCATATCTAATCGCATCCTCTCCATAGCCTCATTGATGTTCAATCGCACTCTTACGTGTTTACTTCCAAAAATGGGGGTCTTGATCTCGTGTTTACACACAATAATGTTAACACCCAAAATTGAAACTCACACCACTTGGCTTAGTCTCAAGTGTTCTTATGTGAATTAAGAACTCACACACAAAGTTTAAAACTATACAAGTAACACATAAAGAATCAAGCTTTAAAAGACTAGTTGAAGCAAGTGAGTAAAAATCAAGAACTTCAAGCAAAATAGTAATGAAATCAAGAAAAATAGGAGTCAAGGATAATAACAAACTTAAGAAGGTCAATAGACATGTGAAAGAATTCATCTAAGATGCAAAGATTTAAGGAAAATCGTTCAAGAATCAAGACAGCATTTTTGGTCAAGAATCCTGAATTCCAAACCAAACTGCAATAAGAACAAGAATTTAGTGTTCAAGAATGTTAGAAAAATCAAAAAGATTCAAAGGACATGAAAAAGGAACAATCTAAGATGTACAAATTCAAGGAGATTCATTCAAGATTACCTATTTGATCAACAAGAATGCCAAATTTGCCCAATCTTGAACAAAAAACAAAAACAAGAATTTGTAAAGGAAACTCACAAAAATAATGAAGGAAAAGCATCCCAAAAATGTGTGTATAAATAACAAAAACAATAGGAAAGAGTATTAGGTAGTTCTCTATAAGTCATTCACCTATCCCCTTGTAAATAGGGATTCCTTTCAAGATGTAGTGTATCTAGCTTAAGAATCCTTTAAGGATTAAGAAACCCATAAATTCTAACAATGCTAATATCATCATGAAACATAAAATTAGCAATAGGGCTACATTAAAACACCAACTGAATTCAAGACAAAGTCAATAACCTTATCAGAAATCAAGATTCTTCAAGAATCATACTTAGAGATCAAATTCTTTCAAGATTTGATTTTTTTTTACTTTCTTTTTGTCTTTCTTTTTCTTCTTTTCTTTTTTTATATATTTTTTCTATATATTTTTTTTAATTTCAATCTCAAAACAGCTAAACAAGAACAGTCAAGATAACAATCAAGGTTGACTCGCTAATCTTATTGAAAACAATACAAGGTTGACTCGCTCCTCGAGCTCCAATGAGTCACCACAGTAATGCTTCAACCTATGCCCATTAACCTTGAAGTTTCTCTTATTTTTGTTAAGGAATCATGGGAATGTAATTGACAAGCTTCACCAGTGGCACTAGAGTGTGACTTGATGATCAAGTAGGACGAAATGCAAATGCACACGCATGATGGAGAAATTATGCTGCTTTTAGTTAATCTAAGTGGGAATGTGCACATTTTGATGTTTGGAACGCATAAAATGAAGCAATTTGGGTTGAAGTGTTATTCGATAGGCCTATGCAAATTATCCTTTATTTTTGTTAAGCTTGCTCATAAAATTTGAAACTATGAGAGTTGTTGGCCAGTGAACTCCTCTCCAGCTCTTAATTTGACTTTATTTTATTCATCTTTCTTTATTTGCTTATTCATATTTAGCTTCTAGTTTCTTCTTCTTATGGAATGAGAGCTTCTGCACTATGAAAACTGCATGCAATTGAATATTTTAGCCTTATGAGCATATTGTTTTAGTTTTCTACCTTACCGAAAATCAACTTATTGGTTCTTTGAAGAACTTTGCAGACTTATGGATAGTCGCACTAGCGAACGTAGACTTGTTGCTTACATCCTTCTTTTATTTTCTGTTCTTTGTCTACCGTTGTATCTAAATCAATTTGATTTGATCCTTATGCTTAGCCATGGAAGAAAATAAAGAATTGATTTTTTCCTTATCAGATGAGAAATCCTACCTAGGTTCTCTTATGTTTATTTCTTTTTTTTGTCTCTTTCTAATCTATGTCTAGTATGATGGTTTGGTTTTAGTAGGTGAGAATAAACACAAGTGTTAAGTTGAAGCGCATTGAAAAGGAAATCATATGTACCGATCCAATGCTTGGACAAATGCGAAGAAAGAGAATTAGTTGATGGAGTATTAATATCATTATCTGAAAGAGCACAAATGATGCTTTTGGAGTGAAAAGGGAATGCTGAGAATCAAGGCACACCCTTATATTTAATCCAGGATTTGCACCATTAGGATCTCCATCATTCCTTATTCTTCTAGGAACGAGGACTCTTGAAGACACAAGGATTGGTATAAGAAATCATGGAAATATAATTGACAAGATTGATCGGTGGCATTAGGGCTTAGCTTGATGATCAAGTGTGACGAGCCATAAATCCATGTGGGTAAGGGAGAAATCATGTTGTTTTTAATTAATCCAAGCATAATACAAGTGGGAATGTGAGCATGTTGATGTTTGGGATGCATATAATGAAGTAATTTAGGTCAGACTGTTATTAGGTAGGCCCACGCAAAACTCCTTTGTTTTCGTTAAGTTGGCCCGTAAAATTTAGGACTACGAGAGTTATTGACTAGTCAACTCCTCTCCGGTTCTTGATTTATTTATTCATATTTTGCTTATAGTTTCTTCTTCTTATAGAATAGGGGCTTTTGCACTATGAAAACTGCATGCATCCGAATATTTTAGGCTAGTGAACGTATTATTTCAGTCTTCTATATTACAAGAAATCAAGTTAAGAGTTGTTTCAAGAACTTTGCAGACTTATAAAGACTCACGTTAGCAAACCTAGACTTATCACTCACGTGTTTTCCTTCTTTTGGATTCTTTATCTATCCTTGTGCTTAAATCAATTCCATTTGAACCTTACGCTTAGTCGTATGGAAAAGGATAAAGTACGTGTGATTTCTTTCCTTATCGTATTCATAATCTTACTTATGTTCTCGTTCTATTCTTTCTTTTGTGCCTCACTTTTTAATCTCTATCTAGTATGATGGTTTGGTTTTATTTGGCGAGTGTAAACATGAGAATATTGAGTGAAAGCACGTGGAACCTGCAGTTATAGGCACTGAACTAATGCCTAGACAAAGCGAACAAAGAAAATTAGTTGATAGAGTATTTATGTCATTCTACAAATATTAACAGACGAATCTTTTAAAGGAAAGTGGGAATGACATGAATGGAGGCATGCCCAATTATTCCAATTCATGATTTGCACCATTGGGGTCTCCATTATTCTTTGTTCCTCTATGCACGAGTACTCCTGAAGACACTAGGATTGGCATAATGAATTATATGAACGCAATTAACAAGATCGATCAGTGGCACTAGGGCTTAGCTTGATGATCAAGCCGGACGAGATGTAAATCCATGTGCATAAGGGAGAAATCAGGTTCGTTTTGATTCATCCAAGTAGGAATTAGTGCATGCTGATGTTTAGCAGGCATATAACGAAGTAAATAGGGTCGGAATGTTGTTAAGTATACTGACGCGAATTATCCCTTATTTTCATTAAGGAATCATAGGAACGTAATTGACAAGTTTGATCGGTGGCATTAGAGTGTAACTTGATGATGAAGCAACATAAGATGCAAATCCACATGCATAAGGGAGATGTTGCTTTCGATGAATATAAGTGGGAATGCACGTGTTTTGATGTATAGGAGTAATATAATGAAGTAAATTAGATCGTAGTGTTATTAGGTAGGCCCATGCAAACTTCTCCTTATTTTTGTTAAGGAATAATGGGTACGTAATTGACAAGCTTCACCAACGGCATTGGAGTGTGACTTGATGATCAAGCAACATGAGACGCAAATCCACGTATGTGATAGAGAAATCATGTTGCTTTTGATTAATCCATGCAGAAATGAGCGCGTTTTGATATTTGGCAGGCATATAATAAAGTAAATTGGGCTAAAGTGTTATTAGATACGCTAACACGAGTATTCCCTTATTTTTGTAAGGAATCATGGGAATGTAATTAACAAGCTTGACCGGTGGCATTGAAGTGTGACTTGATGATCAAGCACCACAAGGTGTAAATTCACACACATAAGGGAGAAATCATGTTGCTTTGGATTAATAGAAGTAGAAATGCGTGCATTTTGATGTTTTAGAAATCATATAGTGAAGTAAATTGGGTCAGAGTGTTATTAGGTATGCCCAGTAGTGAAGCTTGTCAATTACGTTCCCATGATTCCTTAACTAAAATAAGAGAAATTCGCGTGGGCATATACCTTATAATACTCCGGCCTAATATACTTCATTATATGCCTCCCAAGCATCAAAACACATGCATTCTCGCTTGTATTTTTGTCAATTACGTTTCGATGATTTCTTAATGAAAATAAGGGGAAATTCGAGTGGGCAAACTAATTAACACTGCAGCCTAATTTACTTCATTATATGCCTCCCAAACATCAAAATGCGCTCATTCCTACTTGGATTAATAGAAAGCAACGTGATTGCTCCTTTACGTGGGTGGATTTTCGTCTTGTCCTACTTGATCATCGAACTAAGCCCCAATGCCATTAATCAAGCTTATCAATTGTACTCCCAAGATTCCTTACGCCAGTCCTTATGTCATCAAGAGTCCTCGTGCCTTGTGGAACAAGGAATGATAGAGATCCCAATGGTGCAAATCCTGAATCAAAATATTTGGGCGTGCCTCGATTCTCGACGTTCCCTATTTCCTCTAAAAGATTCATCTCATATCATTTGGAGAATGATATCAATACTCGATCAACTAATTTTCTTTCTTCACACTTGTCTAAGCATTAGATAGGTGCCTACGACTGCCGCTTCCGCGCACTTTAAGTCAACACCTGTGTTTATGCTCCCCAAATAAAATCAAACCATCATACTAGACAGAAATTAGTAAGAGAGACATAAAAGAAACAAAAAAAAAAGAATATAGGTAGGGTCTTTGATCTGATAAGGAAAGGAATTACAAGTTTTTTATTTTCTTCCATATGGTGAAGTGTAAGGATTAAATCAAATTGATTTAAACATAAGAGTAGACAAAGAACACAAACAAAGGAAGGACATGAGTGATAAGTCTATGTTCGCTAGCACAAGTGTTGATAAGTCCATAAGGTTCTTCAAAGAACCCATAACTTGATTTAACATTTTATCTTTTTTTTTTATTTAGTATTGAAACATTTTATTAGTTTTAGTTTTCATATTATACTTAATTTTTATTTTCAATTTCTATTATTTATTTATTTTTCATTTTCAGCTCTTGCCGAGGACCCACTGAATTTCCATTCCATCAGCCGTGACGGATGATCAGGGCAGCCCCCTTAGATCTTCTTTTTACTTTATTTATCATACATGTCATCTACCTAGATACTATTGATTTTGCTTTCTTCATTTGTACATCCCATGCGGGGTACCCACTTCATTTTACACTGAGGACATTGTGTTCTTCAACTGTGGGGTGGGTGTGGGTAAACCGTATGTTCTCTTCTCTTTCTCTTCTCTTTCCCATGAGTTCTTTGCAAATTTTCAACCTTTATCTTTGAACTTTGATTATGCCAATCTCTTATACCATTTATATGATGATTCAATTGATAAGTCTGGGAACCAATTGCAAATTTTAGCCACTTCAAATGTGAGTTTTTGAACCAAAATTTGAGCATCCATTGCAAATTATGCTCATGATTTTTCTTGTTTGAGTGTGCGCTGTACTTAATGTTGTTTCTAGAACTAGCTCTGTAATATTATTGAGGTTAAATGACCTTTTGAATACCATTAGATGATTTGGGCAACTTAGGAATTCACCACATCTGGCCAAAAGCCTACCCTTTGTTTCCATTACTCAGCCAGTTTTGAGTCTTAACTTTTTCTACATAATTTGCACCTATACACTACACATACATTATTCTATACATTTATCTTTACTTTCACCTTGTATACTGAATAATTATGTGTTATGCTTCTCCTATTATGGAATCATAGTGCCTAATTTGTTATAAATTCACTTAGTCTTTTTAATCATTCTTTGATGCTCCCTTCAATCCAAATTGGATAACTGTTCTCATTATTTATGTCACTAATCATGCAGCCCCTCTATAAGCTGTTGTGGTATATATATATATATATATGCTAAAAAAAGAAAAAGAAAATAATTTCAGACTTATTTCTTAACTCTTTTCTCTTTTGGATTTAGTTCTTGTGAGCATCCTTTACTTCAAATAAGGCTTAGTGAGTATTTTTGTTGATTTGGCATTCAGCTCCTGAAGCATTCATTCTAAATAATTACATGATTTTTCAGTATACTTTACACTTCTATCCAAATATTCTTACCTTTACATTAGCCGCATTTCAACCCTTGTAAAGACCCTTTGATTTTGCTATTCATTTATTCGCAGTAGCGAAGATGAGATTTATGAGCAAGTTTATGGTAAACAGGTTATGTGCAGTTGCATTGAGGGAATTCTCTTATTTACCTGTAAACACTGTGAACTTTAGCATGGATTTTGAGGGGTGATTGTTGCTTGTATATGTATTGAGTTATTGATTGCTTGAGGACAAGGAAATGCTTAAATGTGGGGTGATTTGAGATGCATTATTTTACACATGTTTATATGCTCAATTACTTCCATTTTTGTGCGTAGTTATCTTGTTTTATGCCAGAATCACTTGTGTCTTGGTTCCTTTCATGTTTCAGGTAATCATCGATCAAAATTGAGCAAAGGCTAGCATTTCAAGGTTGAGCATGGCCTGGACTCTAGCCGTGCTGAACCATTGACATTTGACCCTCAAAAGTGACCTTTCGGCACGATTTTTGAGGTCACCACGGCCTCCATAATAGACCGGCCCAATTTGCTTCATTATATGCCTCATAAGCATCAAAACGCATGCATTTCCATTTGTATTAATCGAAAGCAATATGATTTCTCCCTCACACGCATGGATTTGCATCTCGTGCTGGTTGATCATCAAGTCACGCCCAATGCCACCGGTGAAGGTTGTCAATTGCATATGATTCCTTAATGAAAATAAGGGAAAATTTGAGTGTGCATATCAAATAATACTCCGACCCAAATTACTTCATTATGTGCATCCAAAACAGTAAAAGGCTCCACTATCGCTTGTTTTATGCTTAAATTAATTGAAAATAACATGATTTTGCCCTTACGCCCGTGGATTTACGTCTCGTCCTGCTTGATCATCAAGCTAAGCCCCAATGCCACTAGTCAAGCTTATCAATTGTCTTGCCATGATTCCTTCTACCAATCCTTGGGTCATTAGGAGTCCTCATACCTAGAGGAATAAGGAATGATAGAGACCCTAATGCTGCAAATCCTGAATCATAATATTTGGGCGTGCCTTAATTCTCGGCATTCCCTCTATCATCTAAAAGATTTGTCCGTGATCATTCGGAGAATGATATCAATACTCGATCAACTATTTTCTTTCTGCATATTTGTCCAAGCATTGGATAGGTGGCTGTGATTGTCGCTTCCATGCGCTTTAACTCAACACTCATGTTCATGCTCGCCAATGAAAACTAAACTTTCATACTATATATAGATTAAAAAGAGATAAATAATAGCAGCGAATGAATAAGAACATAGGTAGGATTTAGTATTTGATAAGGAAAGAAATTGTTAGTTCTTTATTCTCTTCCATGGCTAAGCATAAGGATCTAATCGAATTGATTTAAATACAAGGGTAGACAAAGAACACAAAAGAAAGGAAGGACATGAGCGATAGGTCTAGTTTCGCTAGTGCAAGTCTTTATAAGTCTACAATGTTCTTGGAAGAATCCATATCTCAATTCTCTATAAGGAAGAAAATGAAAATAATATGCTCACTAGGCTCATTTATTCAACTGCATGCGATTTTCATAGTGCGAATGCTCTCATTTCATAAAAAGAAGAAGCTAGTGAGTTAACTGGCTAACAACTCTCATTGTCCTAGATTTTATGAGCCAGCTTAACAAAAAAGAAGGAGAAATTCGTGTGTGCCTACCCAATAACACTTCATACCAATTACTTCATTATATGTGTCCCAAACTTAAAAATTGTACGCATTCCCGCTTAGATTAATCGAAAGCAACATGATTTCTCCATCATGCGGGTCGATTTGCCTCTTTTCTTGCTTGATCATTAAGTTATACTCCAATGCCATTGCTTGTTAATTAGATTCCATGATTCTTTAGTGAAAATAAGGGGAAATTTGCATGGATAGGAGTTTTTTCACACAAAGGGGCAATTTGTCTCACACAAGATGTCATGTACAAGGCAGGGCGTGTAATGTGATTATTGATAACGGGAGTTGCATTAATGTTGTAAGTACTCTCTTGATTAGTAGATTGAGGCTGTCTAACATACCACACCCACGTCCATATAAGCTTCAATGGCTTAATGATTATGGTATGGTTAAGGTAAACCAGCAAGCAATTATTTCATTTTCTATTGGTAAATATTATGATGAGGTGTCATGTGATGTAGTAGTTGTGCATGTTAATGATATTTTCCTTAGGAGACCATGGCAATTTGATAGGAGGGCAATGCATAATGGGTACCTCAATAGGTATTCATTCACCAAGGATAGAAGAAAGACTATACTTGCACCACTTTTAGCGAAATAAGTGTATGAAGATTAATTCCCTTACATTTTGATTGGATAATGTGCTTAATTGTGAAAATTGTGTTTGTTCTGATCTAGATGGTGAAATATCAAAGATTGAGTGGAATTCAGCCTAATGACATGTTTTAAGGCATCACTTGTCAGAAACTAAGTCTTTTAGAGGAATAGTAAGAATTTGTGCATAAGATCATTTTCAATAAGGCGTGACCACGCCTTATAATCTTTGAGCTGCTGGAATCTGCAGAAGAGAATTTTGAATTCTCAAGATAAATTTATGTTGGACCCACTTTTATGTAATTTACTTTATTTTGGAAGTGCTGGATAAAGAAAACTGACTCCTATATTATTTAGGATTTTAATTTGTTTAGATTACCCTTTATCTTATCCTTCCTTATAGGGACAAAATCATATAGGAAGTTTATTTCTTTTTTAGGGTTTAGGTTTGACTTCCTATATAAGGAGGCTAGTTCTACCAAGTAAATCAAATTTGAGTACTTTGAGATTATTATTATATTTCTTCTATTTCCTACAATTCTTTTCTTGTGAACTTTTACTCCACCATGTGTGGCTAAGTTTTTAGTTTCTGATTCAAGAGTGAATAAATTTCAATTATGATTTTGTAAGGCTTTATGCTTAACAAAATTCTTCTTTAATTCAAGTATTCTTTATTTCTTCTTTTTATTATTTATGAATTTTTGATATTGATTGAACTGACAACTCAACTTTGATATTGATTTTTCTATTGCTAAACTTTGAGTTTGTGATCCATAATTGTCATGAACGATTAAGACAAGTAGCAAGGAGCTGGCTCATGTGTGTGTGGTTGCAGCCTTTTTGAATTAGATAGCTTGCATGGTAGGCTTTAGGGAAATAAAGGAACAAGGTTAATTCAATTGTATCTATCTCGATTAATTAATGTTGGTTTAGTCATTCTCATTATTCTTAATACTATTATTGAGTCGATATGGAACGCTATCGTGCCTAGTTGACTAACGGTAAGTTTTGATTTGGATGCTGGGTTTCAGTCAATTATATTAGGAGAATTACACTTGTTCCGAATAAGTAGACCAAGTACTTGAACAGAAAAATTCATATTTTAGCCTATGATCATGATTACAATTAGATGGAATTAGCACTCTTGAATTGGAAGTTTGTTAAGATTGATTTTTATTTACTTTAATATTCAACCTTCATTATTTTCTGTTTATTTATAATTTTGATTCAAACATTCAAAATCCCCCCATTTTTATTTTACTTTGAGAACCTATCCACATGGGTTCCCTTAGGATTCGACTTGGTTTCACTATTTCTACAAGTTAGTTTAGGAAAATCAGTAATTTATTTTGAAGGGCTTCAACAACCCGTTGAAGCATATCATCTAACCTAGGAATAGGATGACGATACTTTACCTTATTTTATTAATTGCATGATAGTCCACACATATTCTTCAAGCGCCATCCTTCTTTAGAACCAAAAGGACCAAAACAGCACAAGGACTTAAGCTCTCTCGCACATACCCTTTGGACATCAATTCATCCACTTGCCTTTGAAGCTCTTTTGTCTCCTCCATATGACATTGATAGGCTGGTCTATTTAGTATGGCACCCCTTGTAGTGAAGTCTATTTGATGCTCAATCCCTCTTTGAGCTGGTAAACTACTTGGCATTTCCTCGAGAAAGAAATCAACAAATTCCTATAAAAGGTTAGCAAATGCACTAGGCAAGGAAAGACCAAGTTCAGTAGTGTTCAAGTAAACATCTTCATAAGTAACTCTAAATAATAACTTATTGAGTGAAATGCATGTCTTACTTCACTTTCCTTAGCCAAAAAGCTCCCATTTTTCTTATTTTTCTCTATAGGCCTAACCTCACTCTCTTTTGTATCTTTAACACTCCTTGATTTTTGTCCCTCAATTTTGCTACTTTCAGCCTTGCTCATTTCTCTCTCCAATTTACATTGGTCATCATACACTTCTTTTGGATAAAGAGGTGTAAGTGTGACTTTTTTCCATCTTTTACAAAAGAGTACCTATTAAGGAACCCACATGGACAACCCTTCTATGAAATTGCCAAGACTTTTCTTGAATTTTCCCTTGTTTTCATTAAGGAATCATGGAAACACAATTAAGAAGCTTGACCTGTGGCATTGGGCGTGACTTGATGATCAACTAGCATAAGATGCAAATCCACGTGCGTAAGAGAAAATCATATTGCTTTCGATTAATACAAGTGAGAATTCATGCGTTTTGATACTTGGGAGGCATATAATAAAGCAAATTAGGTCGGAGTATTATTAAGTACGGCCACCTAGATTTTCCCTTATTTTCGTTAAGGAGTCATGGGAACGTAATTTACAAACTTTAGCGGTGGCATTGTAACTTGATGAACAAGCAGGACGAGACACAAATCTACACGCGTGATGGAGAAATCATGTTGCTTTTTATTAATCCATGTGGAAAGACACACAATTTGATGTTTGGGATACATATAATGAAGTAATTTTGATCGGAGCGTTATTAGGTATGCTCATGAGAATTTTCCCTTGTTTTTGTTAAGTTGGCTAATAAAATTCAAGACTATGAGAGTAGTTGGCGAGTCAGCTCCTCTCTAGTTCTTGATTTGACTTTAGTTTATTCATCTTTATTTATTTATTTTTTCATATTTAGCTTCTAATTTCATCTTCTTATGGAATGAGGGCTTTCGTACTATAAGAATTGCGCGGAACGAATACTTGAGACTAGTGAGCATATTATTTCAGCTTTATACCTTGCAGGAAATCAATTTATGGCTTCTTTTAAGAACCTTATGGACTTATGAACACTCGTGCTAGTGAACATAGACTTATCACTCACATCCTTTCTTTCTTTTATGTTCTTTATCTACCCTTATGTTTAAATTAATTTGATTTGATCCTTGCACTTTGCCGTATAGAAAAGAAAAGTTGTGATTTCTTTCCTTATCAAATCGAAAACCCTACCTATGTTCTCATTTTATTTGTTTCTTTTGTGTCTCTCTTTCTAATCTCTGTCTACATAAATATTGACCTAAAGTGCGCGGAAGCGGCAATCATAGGTACCTATCCAAGGCTTGAACAAATGTTAAGAAAGAAAATTAGTTGCTCAAATATTAATATCATTCTCCGAATGATAGCAGATGCAGAAAATCGGGGCATATGCCCAAATATTTTGATTTAGGATTTGCACCACTAGGATCTCCATCATTTCTTGTTTTTCAAGGCACGAGAACACTTGGTGACACAAGGACTGGCGTAAGGAATCATGAGAGTGCAATTAACAAGATTGACCAGCGGCATTGGTGTTAGATGTATGTCCTAAAAGTCAATTGGACTTTTTATTTTTAGTTCATATATTATGATATTATTATGTAATGAATATCTTTTTATTTAATGGCAGTTGCCGATATTCATTTCTGTAGTAATATAATTATTGAATGAGTCCAATAATATTTATTAAAGACTCCATTCTCAAGAGTTGGGAATATGAGTGGCAGATGATATTTAGAATAAATATTATAAAATAGTTCTTTATTGTAGAATTAAATATTGGACATCTTTAATTCGGAAGACTAACATATTGCATTTAACCGTATGATTAGTATGAGATATGAAAATATATAGGATGGTGAGTCTCATGCCTTATAGTATGAGTTACTAAGTCAATCATTATGGGTCATTTGTGAGACGAGTGGATTGAACATGACTTGAACAAATGATTAATCACATGGATGATTTACTTAAGTCACTAATTCATTATTAAGTTAGGATGGTGTAACTAATCCTTACACTTGAGGTAACAGAGTTGTCTCATGAATATGTAATTGGAATTTGCTTATGCTTTAAGTATCCATTCATACCTAGAATGGGTACTTAAAGATAGTGCCTCCAGTTGCATATGCATGGAGGCAGCAGTTCATCAACAAGGAATCCACTGCCTTATGTAAACAAGGAGAATACCCTATGTGATTCTATAACACCTTGACTAAGAAATCCTTGGCCGAGGTAATTATGATTAATAGAAAAAGGGTTTTTGCATTAATCATATTTAGTCGAGATGTATCCTGGATTTGGTCATAGAATCAAGTTAGTGGATTTGACTATTTCATGATCTTCACTTAATCGAGATATTATTCAATGGAAGAATTTAATTACACGGTAATCATAAATAACGGATTCATGGATGATCAATGCCTTTATTGTTAATTGGATAATTATAATATGTTGCTAGACGTCAGTTATAATTTATAGAAACGAGTGAGGGACAATTATTTAATTGTTTCCTTAGTTGATTAAAGTATTTTAATTAATATTAAAGAGTTTAATATTAAATTCCATTGCCAATTAATAATGAACCTAGAAAGTCACACACATTAAGATCAACACAAGCACGATGATGGACTTAACTTGTACTTCGAGCACTAGTATCTTTCAAAGTTAAAGTCTGTATATCTCTAACTAATGATAATGTATGATATATAAGTGCTATATATTGAAGGAGCTTGACACATGTCATCATAAAAGAGTTTGTAATGACATGTATTTGTACGACAATTTGACACGTGTCATGAAAGGGTTTTATGACGACAGGTGTCATGAAAGTAGCTTGACACATGTCATCATAAATGTGTTTATAATGACGTGTAGAGAAAGCATCTAGACATGTGTCATCACAAAATGGTTTTATGATAACATACGTTAGGAAAGCAACTTAACACGTGTTCATCACCAAAAGAGTTTTATGATGATATGTGTTAAGAAAACAGTTTGACACGTGTCATCACAAAAGAGTTTTATGATGACATGTGTTAATACTACTTGACACGTGTCATCAAAAAAGAGTTTTTAATAAATTGTGTTTGTACAACTGTGTTAAGGATTATGAATTCTTAGCACTATATGAGAGAGTTTCTTACTCCTATTATCATAAGAAGAATAGAGATAATCGACATACTTACTATCATAACAAGTGATGTAGATGATTTTATGCATATTTATTGATTGTTTATCAGTCGTTTATTCGTGTATTTGAGTCATATTTATTCCTGTTTGCTCGCACTTTGGTATGTTTCTGAGTTTTTTAGGTTTTCGGACTCATTGATGGGAAATTGATTGATTTTCGGGCATAAACTAAGCTATATGGATGATTTACACATATTAGATGTTTGTCAGAGTTGAATCCTTGATTAGCGTGCAATTTGAGGCCTTCGCATGGGCAATTGCACGGCCATGAACATTTGCACGGCCTTCCTTGCCCGTTGCATGGGCCGTGCAAATTGGCATGGGCCATGGCATTGGCCATGCATATTTGCACGGGCCGTGGCACGGGTCATGGCACGGGCTAGGACACTTCTGCCTATAAGTAGGCACACGTAAAATGAGATAGGGTTCCGCTTCTAATTTCTAAACTTCTCTACGCGTGCGAGCCCTCACTTATACACCTCTGTTCTTGACATTTTGGGAGACCAACGTCAGTTCAAAGGATTGAATTGGAGGATTCAAGCAAAGATTGAATTTTCTAGACGATTGACCGTGACATCCGAGATCCATACTTGAGGCTGGTTTCAGAATTGGCACTTGCGACATTCCCACTCTGATTCGAGAGAAGAGCGGTTACATGTTCCATTTTCTTTTCTGTTATTTATTTCCTTTTGTATTTGTTTCTTTCATTATGAGTAGCTAGGACTGTCGAACCTATTGGCATTCACCTTTGTTGATGGATTGTGTTTAATTATTGGATTTTTATATGCCATTTTTGTAATCTTCTTACGGTTTAGTAATAAAATTTGATTCAATTAATTTGAGACGTTAAATTAATTATCTTTTGGGTTGTTTCTTGACATTGAGAAATGCTTGTTACAACTGGAAATTAAATAGTAAGAACTAGTAGTTAACACTTACAGATAAGGTTAATTCACTAGCTGGATTAAGAATTAACAACTCTTAATAGTTCTAAATCACATTTAACGCAAATCTGTAATAATCTGATAGGAAGAGATTCCATTAGGTTAGTGCAGATTTAGGAACTTAATGAGCTCGAGAGAGGAGCCGAGTTTGATTCAGGATTTAGGCACGGGTAGCAAGATTGGTAGTTTATAAAATCAACCTTAGAATTCCATCACTTAGGTCCCCTTTGGGTTTTCTTCTTTGTTACGGTTGTCTTTCGATTGTCAGTTGCTGTTGATCCTTTATTTGCATTCATAAGCATTATTTAATTAATTTAGACTTCTCACACCTTATTTCAGACTAAATAACATAATGAATAGTAGTAGCTTTAGGTTCACCCGATCTTTAGGGATACGACCTTGATACTCACTAGTGTTAGACCGCATCGATAGGTTCACTACCTTAGGTGTAGGTTGCATAAGTAGCCTATCAAGTTTTTGGTGCCGTTGCCAGGGAATTAATGGTGAACTAGAGTGAATTATTTTCGTGTTAATTTAGTCATTTTCTATTTATTTATTTATTCTTTATTTTTATTTTATTTTATTGTTTTTATTGATTGGTGGTTGTTTGGTTCTCGGTTTCAAGTAGTTTATGACCAAGTGCTCTAACCCTGATCCCATAGCACCCTTATTTGACCCGGAGCACTCTCTCAGATTATTGAGATGACGTTTGCAGGCAGTTGAGGAGGAGGACGGAGTTACAGTTCAGGTTCATGGAGCTAAAGCGATGGAGAACCTCAACTCCCAGGCCGATGACGATCAGAGGATGATGTGCGAGTTTGCTCGACCATCTTTGGATGGGACGAAAACTAGTATAGTCAGACCTATTGTAGCGGCCAACAATTTTGAAATAAAAGCCAACGTTATCCAGATGATCCAACAGAGCATGCAGTTTGGAGGATTGCCCAGTGAGGATCCCAATGCTCATATATCCAACTTCTTGGAGATTTTTGACACATTCAAGATAAATGGAACAACCGATGATGCTATTTGGCTGAGATTGTTTCCACTTTTCTTGAGGGACAGAGCTAAGAGATGGTTGCAATCTCTTCCACAGCAAACAATTACTACCTGGAAGGCGTTGGCCGAAAAATTTTTACTGTAAAACTTAGCAATGACATATTTTCTTTTGTGCAATTTGATGATGAAAGCATGTACGATGCATGGGAGAGGTTTAAGGATCTTTTGAGATGCTGCCCATATCACTGATTGCCAATGTGGATGCAGGTTCAAACCTTCTACAACGGGTTGAACCTTACGATGAGGCAGATGGTGGATGCTGTAGCAGGTGGGGCGCTAAACAGTAAGACGCCCGAGCAGCCTCCGAATTTGATAGAGGAAATGGCCATGAACAATTATCAATGGCAATCCTCTAGGAGCCAACTAGGAAGACAAGGAGTAGTTAACCAAATAGATTCTACAATAGCCTTGGCAGCTCAGGTGGAGCTTCTGACCAAGAAGATTAACCAACTCCAGATGCCAGTTCATGCAGCGAATGTTGGCTGCAAGTTTTATGGTGGCCCGCACTACAATGCGAACTGTACTGTAGGAGGTATGTTTGCTTCATCTTCCTCTACTTTTCCATCTGTTTTTGCTGTGTCTGCTGATGTTGAGTAGGTTGACTATATGGGGAATGCCTCAAGGCAGCAGAACGATCCTTATAGCAACACATACAACCCTGGGTGACGCAATCATCCTAACTTCAGTTGGAGGAATAATAATGCTCAGGATCCACCCAGTTTTTAGAGACTTCATCAGCAGCCGCAGCAATAGCCAGTTAGGCCTGCACAAGCTCCTCCTCCATTAGAAAAGAAGTCAAATTTAGAGGAGCTTATGATGAAGTTTGTAACGTCTACGGAGATGAGGTTCCAGCAAGCTGATAGTGCACTTAGGAACTAGCAGGCCTCGATTCAGAACTTGGAGACCCATATTGGCCAAATCTCTAAGATGTTGTCTAAGAGGCAGCAAGGAGTGCTCCCTAGCACCACTGAGTCTAACCCGAGGGAGCACATGAATGCCATCACTTTGCATTCAGGTAAGTTAGTTTGAGCTCCTTCTAAGCCTGTTTTTGACGACTACACTATTGATATGCAGGTTGAGGCTAGCCATAAGGTTAGGGAACCTGAGGGACAAAAATCAATTCCATTCAGGGAATATCAACCTAGGATTCCTTATCCTGCTAGAGTCAAACAAGGAGAAGTGAAAGAGCAGTTCAGTAAGTTTTTAGATATTTTTAGACAACTGCATTATTAACTTGCCTTTTATTGATGCATTGGAGCAGATGCCGAAGTATGCCAAGTTCTTAAAGAACATACTTAGCAAAGAAAGGAAGTTGGAAAAGATAGCCTATGTTCAGCTTAACGAGGAGTGCTCAGCGGTGTTTCAGAGCAAGTTGCCAGAGAAATGTCACGATCTAAGGAGTTTCACTATTCCTTGCACTCCAGGTAATTTGTGTGTTCATGATGCATTAGTTGATTTGGGGGCTAGCATAAATATCATGCCTACTAGTTTGTTCAATAAGCTAGGTTTGGGGGAGGCAAATTCCACTAGGATGTGCATTCAATTAGCTGACCGTTATGTTAAGCTTCCTAGAGGAATTGTGGAGAATGTGCTAGTCAAGGTAGATAAGTTCATATTTCCTGTGGACTTTGTGGTTATGGATATGGATAATAAGCATGGTGTACCATTGATTTTGGGGAGACTTTTCCTTACCACAACTAGAGCTAAAATAGACATATTTGAGGGGAAGTTAGAACTTAATGTAGGGGATGACTGTGTTACTTTTAGTTTACTCCATTTGATAGTTCTTCCACCGACCATGTTTATGCCATTTGTAGTATTGATGGAATTGGTCTAGCATGTAATAAACAACCACAGGATGTACAATGGATGATGCTGTACAAGTTTCTTTCCCTGTTAATATGTGTTATTCATTTGAAGAAAACAATTTGTATCAATTTGAGACTTTGTGCCATGATAGACCCGAGAAGGGTAGTTGCAAGTTTGTTTTTGATAGGTCGCTTAGCCAGAATTCGGAGTGGATGAATGAACATCCCAAATTGGTGCAGAAAGCACCTCCTTGGTCATCTACTGCACACATCGGACCTTCTCATTGTACTTATATGCCTCGAGCCCTAACTTACTTTGAGCCCACCTTCTCAATTTGCCTACGATGCAAGAATGTTGTTGCAGAGTCCAGCTAGATGACTCGAACAAAAAGAAGCGCCTTCGGGAGGCATTCCCGAATCTATTTATGCTTTTTGAATTTTTGGACATCTTTTTATTTATGTAGTTATTTTTTTAGTTAGATACTTCAGTTTGTTTTTAGTTAGATACTTCAGTTTGATCGAGACATCCGAGATCCATACTTGAGGCTAGTTTCAGAATTAGCACTTGTGACATTCCCACTCTGATTCGAGAGAAGAGCGGTTACATGTTCCATTTTCTTTTCTGTTATTTATTTCCTTTTGTATTTGTTTCTTTTATTATGAGTAGCTAGGACTGCCGAACCTATTGGGGTTCACCTTTGTTCATGGATTGTGTTTAATTATTGGATTTTATCTGCCATTGTTGTAATCTTCTTACTGTTTAGTAATAAAATTTGATTCAATTAATTTGAGACGTTAAATTAATTGTCTTTTGGGTTGTTTCTTGACATTGAAAAATGCTTCTTATAACTGGAAATTAAATACTAAGAACTGGTAGTTAACACTTAGAGATAAGGTTAATTCACTCGCCGGATTAAGAATTAACAACTTTTAATAGTTCTAAATCATGTTTAACGCAAATCTGTAATAATCTGATAGGAAGAGATTCCATTAGGTTAGTGCAGATTTAGGAACTTAGTGAGCTCGAGAGAGGAGCTGAGTTCGATTCAGAATTTAGGCACAAGTAGCAAGATTGGTAGTTTATAAAATCAACCTTAGAATTTCATCACTTAGGTCCCCTTTGGGTTTGCTTCTTTGTTACGGTTTGATTTTCAGTTGTTGTTGTTCCTTTATTTGCATTCATAAGCATTAGTTAATTAATTTAGACTTCTCACACCTTATTTCAGACTAAATAACATAACGAACAGTAGTACCTTTAGGTTCACCCGACCTCCAGGGGTACGACCTTGATACTCACTAGTGCTAGACCGTATCGATAGGTTCACTGCCTTAGGTGTAGGTTGCATAAGTAGCCTATCAACAAGGTTATCACATTAGGAAACTTGAGAGTGGAGAAGGAGTTCTTCATCTTTAATGATTGAATAGCTTTGCTTGAGGTTACTTATGTGAGATAATCTGGAGGATTTACAATTGCGAATCTCTATTTGATTCTCTAACAAAAACATCATCAATAATCAAGAATCAAATTTTTCTTAGTGTTCTTCACGTTCATAAAACAAAAGTTATTTCCTTTTCTTAACTTAAATCCTCAATTACAACTTGTAACCTTAATTTCCATGAGATGTGAAATGTTTAGAGCTTTCGTTGTGCCACTGCATGTATTTTTCCAATAGTGGTATTAGAGCTAACTTGTTGATAATTGAGGAATTTTAATAATTCAATGAGAATTGGATAAAAAGAATTAATTTGATTGCATGTAGGATGATTTTGGGCTTAGGAATCCATTTAATGTGTTACTTTGATATATTCTTAGGGTTTGTAAATTTAATTATTTATATTGGGTTTGTAATTAATTATTTTGGTACCCTTTGATTTTGTAATCTTATTTCACCTTGGTATGCCAAGGTTTATAAATTGTAAAGTGTTACAAGTGAAGAAATTTGAATATTCAAGAATCAGAAGGGAACCAGATCATTTAGAATGCAAGAAAACCGGATCGTCATGATTTCATTTAGGCTTTTGGTTTTCTTATAATTTATTATAACGCTCAGTGCCCAAATTTAATTCGTGGCTCTGCAATTAAATTAGAATAGATTGCCCTTTAATCATCTGAGTTTATTTATCCGCTTTGATATGCATGAGATGTATGTTTAAAATCGATGTATGCCGGTGAGACCTAATAAAGACTAAAATCTTCCAATTAATATTAAGTTGATAAATGGTATGATTTGAGAAATTGATATCATGGTTGTCCAATATGTAAAATTTTAAGATTTTTATGGTCTTAGCAATCGATTATGGACAAACTATGAGGTTTATGAAAGATCATGTGATAAATCTATTGAATTTTATTAAGCATTTGATGTTATAAGTATATTATTAGTGGCCAATATGAGGTTCTAATATTGCAATTATATTTATTGGATAGTGGGCTTGACTTAACTATGTACAATAGATCAATAATCAACGAAACGTGAGGTTCAAAGTACTAGGAGCTGAAGTGTAAATGATTGGATCATGCATGAGATGCATGTAATATGAGATATTTACTTATAAAATTTTGGTAACCCAATAATAAATGAAACATGAGGGATACTAAAATTTGGTAAGAAACCAATCACCCGCTAGAAATCCACTAACGAGGATTTCCATTTCTCACTAGGAAGTGTGAGATTCGTCAAGTTAGTGGAAGTCATCATTTTGATTTAACGACCAAAATTAAAATGAGATTACATAATAAGTTACTAATAATCTACTATTCTTAGCAAACTTAAAATGGCCCCTTCAATCGACTTGCAAGCATAGATGATGCTAACCAGTTGACTAGACCGAATTTCATTGACTGGCTCAAGAATTTGAGAATAGTTCTAGTAAAAAGTAGGATCCTTAAGAAGGATCAGATAGTTTTAAAAATTAGGATTGGAGCAAATGTTGTTGCAGTTGCCATAGGAACTGCTTATGTTATTTTTCCTACAGATCTAAATTAATATTAGAGGATTGCTTATATGTACCTAATGCATATAAAAAATATCATTTCACTTTCTACTTTAGTAGTTAAGAATTATGAATTCAGGTTTGCGAATGATTTTTATTAAGTTTATTTTAGAAATGAATGTATAACATATGGTACTTTAATTAATGGTCTCAATCATTTAAATTTATTTGTAGCATAAGATGCAAATCCACATGCATAAGGGAGAAATCATGTTGCTTTTGATTAATACAAGTGGGAATGCACACATTTTAATGTCTAGGAGTCATATAATGAAGTAAATTAGGTCGAAGTATTAATCCTAGTCCTCTGTGGAGTCCTATTCCAGCTAGGAATCCTAATCGAACTAGGATTGTAAATGAGCCATTCAAATATGATGGACCAATGACTAGAGTTTGCATGAAGAAGTTTAAGGATGCTTTAGGAGTGTTCATGAAGCAAGAGTTGAAGCTTGGGTTGGAGATCCAAAGTCTAAGTGAGATTGGGTTTAATCAAGACAAATAGGCCTCAAGATACTCCTATCAACTTAATTGAATATATGGAGGCATGAACAAGTCAAAATAAGCCCAAAATAAAGAAGTCAAGTTATTTGGAGTCCAATACTCAACCATAGGCCACTTAATACATGTTACTTAAGCCCAAATTTCATGTTTATTATATGGGCTAGAGTTAGACGGATTTTAGGAGTATTTGTTCATTTAAAGAAGTCTTTTAATAGTGAGAAGTCTTGTTTTAAGTTATCCGTTTAGTTTAGGAGTTTTATTCATAGTCTTATTGTTATTTGCTTCCTTACAATTATATAATTACATTTTTCTAAAGCATATATAAGCTAGTACGAATTTCTATGTAAAGGTTGGTTCAATATTGATTATTTTGGAGTTATTCTCTTCTTCTGTTCTTTATAAACTTGGTGAATTTATCAAGTGAAAGCTTGGTATTTTACAAACTTAGTTTAGTCTAAACCTTTGTTTATGTTAAACAACCTTTAGTTCTTTATAATTAATGTTCTTAAGTACAAGTTATTTAAGGTTCTCGTTGGGAGTTAGAGTTTCTTTGCTTGATTAGGTGAATGATCCTTAGTGAAGACATGAAAATTGAATACAGGTTTGATACAAGATAGCCACATGCATATTATTTTGTATCAGAGCTTTGGCTCATCAATCAAGTATGTATCCTTCATCTTTTAGTTGATTTGTTTTCTTTAGTGTTAAAAAAATAAAAAAATAATTATCTGAATCTGTTATTCTTCTTTGTGATCCATTTTCTTGTCTAGAGTATTTTTGTTCAATTTGCTTCCCTTATTCTTTTATTTAAAGTCCAATTTGTTTCCTTTTGTTTTATTTAAGTGTCAAATTCATTCTTCCACATATAAAAATAAATCTATCCTTTTTCTTCTTTATCCTAGCAAATTTTTCATCTTTAAGTCTATCTTTGCTTTATTCGTTTGTTTGCAAGTCTTAGTGTCTTGTTATTGCAAACTTGCTGCAATCTAATATAAAATAATGTTTGGCCGTAAGTTGGCATACAAAATATAAATAAAAAAAAAAGAAAAAGAGAAAGCAAAAGAGAAGAAAAAAATGCCAAAAGAAAGACTTCTAATTTGTAATAAAATTGAGTTTATAGAATTAAATTCAGCCTAAAATACATTAAGGTATTGCTTCAGTTCAAATTCAAGTCCTTTGCCATATTTCAATTATGATCTTTCTTAGAGTTGCGTGTGGGGGTAGTTTAAACACCTATTCCAGTTTTTCTTGTTTTTGCCTTGTTTGATTCTTGTTTTTATTTATTGCATTTTCTTGATTCTTATAGTCAATGTTGAGTTTAGTTTTTGCATTGAGTCCAATTTGAGAGGTGAAAGGCAAGTGGTGACATCATTAGAGTGTAAAAGCCTAATTGAGTGAAACACGAGTGTGAGTGACGTCCTTTGAGTGTAAACATGTGAATGAGTTTTATTTGTGAGGTCTCTTTGCTCCTTTTAAGTTATTATTGTAGGTTGTCATGGCTGATCCACCGGAGTCAACCATGGCACTAGTCATGGAGCGTTTGGATCATATAGGGAGGCAAGTGCAAGATTTTAGTGATCGAGTGGATAGAGTGGAAGCAAATCAAAATGCCACCAATGACAATATCAATGACATAAACCAACATGCACTTAGACAAGCTCATAAGCAGAGATGGTATGATGAAGATCATGAGTCCATTGATGATAATATACAAGGGCATAGAAGGCAAGATAACAACCTTGGGAGTACAAAAATGAAGATTCCTACTTTCCATGGCAAGAGTGACCCTGAAGCATATTTAGCATGGGAGAAGAAGGTGGATTAGTATGGTGGGATCAACTATAGGTTTTAAGGAGGTGAGATGAAGAGGAACTTATCTCTAATGGCAAGAGATGAAGAATGTGATGTGAAAGAGGTTTGTGCCGAATCACTACTATAGAGATTTTCACAACCGACTTTAAAGGCTTACATAAGGTTCATGAACTATTGAGGAGTATTTTCAAGAGATGGAGGTTACATTGATATGTGCTAAGATTGAGGAAGACTGTGAGCAAATTATGGCTCGTTTCTTGAGTGGGCTAAACAAGGAAATTGCTAATGTTATGGAATTGCATCCGTATGTGGAGTTAGAAGACATGTACCATATGGCACTCAAAGTTGGAAGGCAATTGAAAGGAATATCTTTCAAGCCTAGTTCGTCTACTACAATATCCAATTGGAAGGAAAATTGGAAAAGTGGAGACAAAAGCACCTTCAAGCCTAAATTTGACAATAATAATCGGGGCAAGGGAGGAGGGAGTGAAAAGTAATTGGAGACACATAAACCCAAGACAAGCAGCATTGAGTGTTTCAAGTGCAAAGGGAGAGGACATATGCAATGAGATTGTCCAAACAAGAAGACCATGGTTCTTGTTAATGGATAGTATGATAGTGAAGATGAGGAGGATGTGATGCCACCTCTTGAAGATGCAAAGCGACATAGAAGATGACTTGAGAGAAGTTGATGAAAAAGAATTTCTAGTTGCAAGGCATTCTTTAAGTGTGCAAGCAAAGGAGGAAGAGAAAGATGAGCAACGTGACAACATATTTCACCAAAGGTATCAAATTCAAGATAAGGTATGTGGCTTAATGATTGACAATAGGAGTTGTACCAATGCTTAAAGCACTTATTTAGTGAAAATACTTAACTTGCCTACACTTAAACATCCTAGGCCATATAATTTGTAATAGTTAAACGATTGTCGGCCGGAGTATTATTAAATAGACCCATGCGAATTATCCCTTATTTTCGTTAAGTTGGCTCATAAAATTTGGGACTATGAGAGTTGTTAGTCAGTCAACTCCTCTCTAGTTCTTGATTTGACTTTAGTTTATTCATCTTCCTTTATTTGCTTTTTCATATTTAGCAGTTTCTTCTTCTTATGGAATGAGGGCTTCCCTAATATGAAAACAATATGCAACCGAATATTTAAGGCTAGTGAGCATATTATTTTAGTTCTCTATCTTGTTGAGAATTAAGTTATTGGTTCTTCCAAGAACATTGCATACTTATGAAGACTCACACTAGTGAATCTAGACTTATTGCTAATGTCCTTCCTTTGTTTTGTGTTCTTTGTCTACCATTGTATTTATATCAATTCGATTTGATCCTTAAGCTTAGCCATGGAAGAGAATAAAGAACTTGAAATTTCAATCCTTATCAGATACGAGATCCTACCTAGGTTTTTATATGTTCGTTTCTTTTGTAATTCTCTTTCTAATTTATGTCTAGTATGATGGTTCGGTTTTATTTGGCGAGCATAAACATGAATGTTGAGTTAGAGTGCGTGAAAGAGGCAATCATAGGCACAATGCTTAGACAAATGTGAAGAATGAGAATTAGTTGACGGAGCAATGATATCATTCTCCAAATGATCATGGATGATTCTTTTGGAGGAAAGAGGAAACGCCAAAAAGATTCATCTACGATCATTCAGAGAATTATATCAATACTCGAACAACTAATTTTATTTTTTTTACTTCTGCCCAATCATTAGATCGGTGCATATAATTTCTGCTTGCATGCGCTTTCATTCAACACTCGTGTCTATGCTCCCAAAATTACTTCATTATATGCATCCCAAATGTAAAAAAGTCTGCATCCCTGCTTGTTTTAATCGAAAGCAACATGATTTCCCCCTTACATGGGCATATTTGTGTCTCGTGTTGCTTGATTACCAAGTCACGACCCAATGCCATAGGTCAAGCTTGTCAATTGCATTCCCATGATTCCTTAAGAACACGTGGGGAAACTCTGTGGGTGTACCTAGTAACACTTCGGCCCAATATACTTATTGTATGCCTTCCAAACATCACAACAGCTCATTCTCGATTGGACAAATGTGAAAGAAAATTAGTTGATTGAGTATTAATGTCAATCTTCGAGTGATCTTGGACGAATCTTTTCGTGGAAAGAGGGAACGCCGAGAATCGAGATGAGACATAAATCCACGCGCATAAGAGAGAAATCATGTTGTTTTCGATTAATCTAAGCGTAATACAAGTAGGAATATAAGTATTTTGAAGTTTGCGATGCATATAATAAAGTAATTTTAGTCGAATTGTTATCACGTAGGCTCATATGAATTTTCCCTTGTTCCTTTAAGCTGGCTCATAAAATTTGGGAGTATGAGAGTTCTTGACCAGTCAACTCCTTTCTGATTCTTGATTTGACATTAGTTTATTTATCTTTCTTAATTTATTTATTCATATTTAACTTCTAGTTTCTTCTTCTTATGGATTGAGGGCTTTTTCATTATGAAGATCCCATGCAACTGAATATTTAAGGCTAGTGATTTGATCCTTAGGCTTACCCATATGGAAGAGAATAGAGAACTTGTAATTTATTTCCTTATCGAACCTAAGATCCTACTTGTGTTCTCATTTTGTTCGTTTCTTTTGTGCCGCTTTTTCTAATTTCTGTCTAGTATGATGGTTTGGTTTTATTTGGGAAGCATAAATATAGGCACTGATCCAATGCTTAGACAAATACAAAGAAAAAAGTTAGTTGATCGAGTATTGATATCATTCTCCGAATGATCACAGACGAATCTCTTGGAGGAAAGAGAGAATGATGAGAATCGAGGCATGACCAAATATTCTAATTCAAGATTTACACTATTGGGTCTCCATCATCCCTTGTTCCTCTAGGCAGGAGGACTCCTGATGATAAAAGGATTCGTGTAAGGAATCATAGGAATGCATCTGACAAGCTTGATTGGTGGCATTGGGGCTCAGCTTAATGATCAAGTGGGATAAGATGTAAATCCACACACGTAAGGAAGAAATCATATTATTTTCGATTAATCCAGGTGTGAATGAGCGGGTTTTAATGTTTGGGAGGCATAAAATGAAGTACATTGGGCTAGAGTGTTATTAGGTACATCAATGTGAATTTCTCCATGTTTTCATTAAGGAATCATGGGAATGCAATTGACAGGCTTGACCAGTGGCATTAGGTATCCTACCTATATTCTCATTTTGTTTGTCTCTTTTGTACCTCTCTGTCTAGTTTGATGGTTTGGTTTTATTTGGGGAGTATAAACACGAGTGTTGAGGGAAAGTCCATGGAAGAGGCAATCATAGGCACTAATCCAATGCTTGGACAAATGCGAAGAAACAAATTTAATTGATTTAGTATTAATATCATTATTCGAATGATCATCTTTCAAAGGAAAGAGGGAACAACGAGAACTGAAGCACGCCCAAATATTTCGATTTAGGATTTGCACCATTGCAATCTCCATCATTCCTTGTTTCTCTAGGCACAAGGACTCTTGATGACACAAGGATTGGCGTAACGAATCATAGGAACGCAATTGACAAGTTTGACTGGTGGCATTGGGGCTTAGCTTAATGATCAAACAGGATGAGATGTAAATCTACGTGCGTAATACAATCGGGAATTTGCATTTTGATGTTTGTAATGCATATAATAAAGTAATTTGGGTCGGAGTGTTATTAGGTAGACCCATGCGAATTTTTCCTTATTTTCGTTAAATTGGCCCAAAAAAATTTAAGACAGTGAGAGCTGTTGACCAGTTAACTCCTCTCTAGTTCTTGATTTAACTCTAGCTTATTCATCATTATTTATTTATTTATTCATGTTTAGCTTGTAGTTTCTTCTTCTTATGGAATAAGGGCTTTCGCACTAAGAAAACCGTATACAACTCAATATTTGAAGTTAGCAAGCATATTATTTCAGTATTCTACATTGCAGGAAATCAAGTTATCGGTTCTTTCAAGAACCTTGCGGACATATCAAGTCTCGTGTTGGCGAAGATAGACTTATTGCTCACATCATTTCTTTCTTTTGTGTTCTTTCTCTACCCTTGTGTATAAATTAATTGTATTTAATTCTTACCCTTATGTTTAAATCAATTCTATTTGATTCTTACCCTTGTGTTTAAATCAGTTCTATTTTATCCTTACACTTAGTTGTATGAAAGAGTACGAAGAACTTATGATTTCTTTCCTTGTCGGATTTGAAATCCTACTTACGATCTCATTTTTTTTATTTATTTATTTTGGGCCTCTTTGCCTAATCTCTATCCAGTATGATGGTTTCATTTTTTTAGGGAGCATAACCATAAGTATTGAGTGAAAGAGCGTGGAAGAGCGTGGAAGAGGCAATCATAGGCACTGATCTAATGCTTGGATAATTGTGAATAAAGAAAATAACCATGAGTATTGAGTGAAAGAGCGTCGAGTATTGCTATCATTCTTCAAATGATCGCAGATGAATCTTCAGGAGGGAAGAGGGAAAGACTAGAATCACGGCACGCCGTAATATTTTGATCCAGGATTTGTACCATTGGAGTCAACATCATTTCTTGTTCCTCTAGGCAGGAGGACTCTTGATGACACAAGGATTGGCGTAAGGAATCATGGGAATGCAATGGATAAGTTTTCCCAATGGCACGTCCTTCTTTTCTTTTGTGTTCTTTCTCTACCCTTATGTTTAAATTAATTCTATTTGATCCTTATGATTAGCCATATAAAAGAGAATAAAGAACTTATGATTTCTTTCCTTATTAGATCTGAAATCCTAGCTATGTTCTCATTTTGTTCATTTCTTTTAGGCCTCTCTATCTAATCTATGTCTAGTACGATGGCTTTGTTTTATGTAAGGAGCTTAACCACGAAGGTTGAGTGAAAGAGCATGGAAGAGGTAATCATAAGAACAAATGAGACGAAAGAAATTCTCATCGTTCCCTCTTTCCTCTAGAAGATTCTTCTACAATCAGTCAAAGAATGATATCAATACTCAATCAACTAATTTTCTTTCTTTGCATTTGTCAAAGCATTGGATCTGTATGTTTGAATGCCGCTTCCATGCGCTTGGAAGCAGCAATCATAGGGATCGATCTAATGCTTAAACAAATGCGAAGAAACCAAATTAGTTGATCGAGTATTGATATCTTTCTCTGTATGATTGAGATAAATCTTCTGAAGGAAAGAGGGAGCGATAAGAATTCAGGCACGCCTAATTATTCTGATTCAGGATTTTCTCCATTGGGATCTCAGTCATTCTTTATTTCTCTAGGCACCAAAACTCATGATGACCAAGATAGGCATAATGAGCCATAGGAATGCAATTGATAAGCTGGACTAGTGGCATTAGGGATTAGCTTGATGGTGAAGCAGGATAAGACATAAATCCACACGCTTTAAGGAGAAATTATGTTGTTTTCGACTCATCCAAGTCTAATAGAAGGGGGACTGTGAGCATTTTGATGTTTAGGATGCATATAATGAAGTAATTTGGGTCAGAATGTTGTTAGGTAGGCCCATGCGAATTTCTTCTTGTTTTCGTTAAACTGGCTCTTAAAATCTGGGACTATGAGAGTTATTGTTATGTGAATCAAAAGTCAAAGCCAAGTCATTATCCAACTTCAAGTCAAGGGCCAAATTCTACTCCAGGACCAATTACAAGTTCAAAGGATCCGTTATTCATCAAATGAGGTCAAACTCCAAGAGCTAGAGCTAAGAGAATAAAGGAGGCCTTAAATGGGCTTGTTCAATAAACTTGGGCCAAACTAACTTCAAAAATTAGAGTTAGTCAAAGGTTTCATAACCTAATTCAATATGTTAGGCCTTGAGAACAGCTAGTTTGGGCTAAAATACTCACAAGGAAAAGGGGGGATGAATTTCCTTTAAGAGGAAATAAGGGAAAAGAAGCTTCAAGAGGATACCAAGCTAGGTGCCTCTTATGTTTGTGCTAAACCTAATATGCACTACTCTTCTAAAGAGGAAGCTATATGGGCAGCCGCATATTTCCTTACTTAGGAAAATATCTTTAGTTGATTAGTCAAGTCTTCTTTAATAAAGATTTCCTACTCAACCAATGTGCTTATTTTGTCATATAGGAAACTTTTATTTAGCATCTAATTTAGTTAATTCCTAATTAATTTATTTTCTTTATGCTACTTAGGAATTATGTTTATTTATTTTTCTATATAAACTAAGTGCAGCCGCATTATTCAAAGTTAATGAATGAATCAATGAATATTTTGAGTTTAAACAATATTATAAGATTTATTCTTGTTAATCTTGATCATCAAGCTAAGCCCCAATGCCACCAGTCAAGCTTGTTAATTGTGTTCCCGTAATTCTTTATGCCAATCCTTGTGCCATAAGGAGTACACGTGCATAGAGGAACAAAGAATAATGCAGACCCCAATGGTGCAAATCCTGAATCGAAATAATTAGACGTGCTTCCATTCATGTCATTCCCGCTTTCCTCCAAAAGATTTTTCCGTGATCATTAGGAGAATAACATCAATATTCTATCAACTAATTTTCTTTCTTTGCATTCTGTCCAAGAATTGGTTCAGTGTTTATGACTGCAACTTCCTGGCGCTTTCACTCAATATTCTCGTGTTTATGCTCGTCAAATAAAACCAATTCATCATACTAGACAGAGATTAGAAAGAGACACAAAAATGAAATGAATAGAATGAGAACATAAGTAAGATTATAAATCCAATAAGGAAAGAAATCACATGTTTTTTATTCTCTTCCATATGGCGAAACTTGTGTGAAAAAAAGCACGTCTTTGTTAGTGGAGAAACTTGTGTTGCTTACGATAAAGCATCCTCGAGCATACACCTTATAATGGTTGAATGATTATGGAGAAGTCATGGTAAACAAGCAAGTGAGAATGGTGTTCACCATAAGCAAGTATGAAGATGAGGTTTTGTGTGATATAGTGCCTATGCATGCGAGCCACATCCTTTTGAGGCGTCCTTGGCAATATGATAGGAAGGTCATTCATGTTGGGTTTTTAAATAGGTACTCTTTTATTATGCCTAATAAGCTTATTACCTTTATACCCTTAACCCCCAAGGAAGTATATGAAGATCAAAAGAAGATAAGAGAGGGAGAGAGAGAAAGCACATGAAAAAGAAAAGGCGCTTAAGAAAAAGGAGAGTTGTGTGGAAAAGAATAGAGGAGTGAGACACGAGCAGAAATAGGAGAGAATAAAAAGATGCACAATTAAAGAAAGAGAGTGATGTGTATCCAAAAGCAGAGTTGAGTATGGATAATAAAGAGGGAAAAATTAATTTTTATGCAAAAGAAAGAGATGTGAAGAAAAAAAAAGCTTTACTTTGAGGCAGCTTATATATGTAGTTTTGTACAAAGAGGCTTGCTTGAGCACTAACGACCTTAACTCTTTTTTCCCTAGTTCTTTTATGTCTCTCTTGTAGGAATTTGAGGATATCTTTCTGGTTGAAGTCCCAAGTGGTTTACCACCTCCATTCATGTCGTTCCCTCTATTCTCTAAAAGGCTTGTCTGCCATCATTCAGAGAATGACAACAGTACTCGACATCAAAACATGCTCATTCTGAATGAAAATAATACTCGACATCATAACATCCTCATTTAGAATGACAACAATACTCGACATCAAAACATGCTCATTCTCACTTTGATTAATCGAAAGCAACATGATTTCTCCATTATGTGCGTGGATTTACATCTCATTACAATTAATCATCAAGCTGAGCCTTAATGCTACCGGTCAAGCTTACCAAATGCGTTCCCATGATTCCTTATACCAATCCTTGTGTCATCTAGAGTTCTCATGTCTAAAGGAATGAGAAATGATGGAGACTCCAAGATAAAAGATTAAAATATTATGCTCACTAGCCTCAAGTATTCAGTTGCATACTGTTTTTATAGTGTGAAAGCTCTCATTCCATAAGAAGAATAAACTAGAAGCTAAATATAAGTAAGTAAATAAAGAAAGATAAATAAACTAAAGTCAAATCGTGAATTAGAGAGGAGTTGACTAGTCAATAATTCTCACAGTCCTAAATTTTAAAAACTAGCTTAACAAATCTAAGGGAAATTCACGTAGGCCTACCTAATAACACTCTGAATCAAGTTACTTTATTATATGCGTCCTAAAAATTAAAACAATCATATTCCAATGGTATTACGCTTGGATCAGTTGAAAACAACATGATTTCTCTCTTGTACGAGTGTATTTACATCTAGTCCTACATGATCATTAACTTAAGCCCTAATGCCACCAGTCATGCTTGTTAATGGTGCTCCCATGATTCATTATGCTAATTCTTGTGTCATAGGTGCCCTCGTGCCTAGACGAATAAGGAATATGGATTTCATTGGTTCAAATCCTGAATCATAATATTTGGGGCGTGCCTTGATTTTTGTCATTCTCTCTTTCCTCTAAAAGATTTGTAAGTAATCATTCAGAGAATGATATCAATACTCCATCATTTAGACAATGATATCAATACTCGATCACGAGAATGGAAGGACGTGAGTGATAAGTCTACGCTCTCTAGCACGAGGGTTGATCAGTGACACGAACGTGGCTAACTTATGCCAAACCTGTATTGAATGTTGATTTCTTCACCAAGAATCGTTCACCGAAACAAGCAAAGAAACTCTAACTACCAACAACACCCTTAAATAACTTGTACTTAAGAACCTTAATTATAAAGAATTGAAGGCTGTTTAACATAAACAAAGGTTTAGATTAAATTAAGTTTGCAAAATACCAAGCCTTCACTTGATAAATTCACCAAGTTCATAAACAACAAAATAAGAGAATTAACTCAAAATAATCAATATTCAATAACTCCCTTTACATAGAAATTCGTACTAGCTTATGTAGGCCTTAAAATTACCTAATTCTAAAATGATAAGGAAGCAAAATAACAATAAGACTAGGAATAGAACTCCAAAGCGAAAAGGATAACTTAAAACAAGACTCCTAACTATTAAAAGAGTTCTTTAAATGAACAAATACTTCTAAAATTCGTCCACTCCTAGTCCATATAATAAACATGACAATTGGTCTTAAGTAACATGTGATATGCGGCCCATTCTTTAGTACTCGACTCTAAATAGCTTGATTTGATTATCTTGGGCTTATCTCTTGATCATGCCTCCATATGTTGGATTGAGTTGATAGGATTTTCTTAAGGCCTATTGTTTTTATTAAGCCCAATCTCACTTGGACTTTGAATCGAACTAGGACTCCTAGTGGGATTAGGATTTCTAGTGGAAATTGGATTTCTTTCGTCACTTGAACTCCTAATATCATCAGGGCTCCTTGCTGGATTAAGATTCCTAGTGGAATTAGGACTCCTTGTTGAAGTTGGATTCCTTGAGCATGTAGGATTTGCATCATTAGGTTTTCTTATTGGAGTAGAATTCTTTGTGCTACATGGGTTCTCATCAATAAGTCCGCAAGGTTTTTAAAAGAACCCATAACATGATTTCTTGCAAGGTAGAAAACTGAAATGATATGCTTATTAGCCTCAAGTATTTGGTTGCATGCGGTTATTATAGTGCAAAGGCCCTCATTCCATAAGAAGAAGAAACTAGAAGCTAAATATGAGTGAATAAATAAAGAAAGATGAATAAACTAAAGTCAAATCGAGAACTAGTGAGGAGTTGATTGGTCAAAGTTAATATGATTAATATTTTCTATGAGTTATTTTGTCCATTTGATTGCTTAATTATCTATTTCAATTGATAAGTCAACGTATTAATTGAGATTTGCTTTCATAAACTGATTAGAGATGACTTTTTATGAATTGATCACATCTTAGGGATTGAGGATTGATTAGGATACTAGAGATAGATCTATAAGATTCTTTGGTTTATTAGTTCTTGAATCTTATTGCATAACCCAAGTGAGTGGGTTTGAGAAGAGATTCCTCTACCTGCTTTTAGGAATTAGGGGTTTAATCACTTAAGAAAGGTTGAAATCTAATTTGGTGGAGTGCCAACTTAACTCTTGACTGGAATTAATTGTTTTTTGTTTCATAAAATATTTAACTTATTAGAGGGGTCCACGATGTAAATAGGCTTTATCCTTAATAAGTTTACTAATTATTTTAATCTTTTTTTTCAAGATTGTTTTACTTTTAAATATTATTACACCCAAACAACATTTTGATTGCTAAACATTAGTTAAGGGGAATAGTTAAGGGAGAGAACCATACAAGAGTATGCACGTCCAACTCTGAATGGGGCTACATCGAATATTGTGTGGCTGAATGTTGTAGCAAACAACTTCAAAATCAAGCCTAATAATTCATACGGTGCAAAAAAATTGCATGTTTGATGGATTTCCAAATGAGGATCCAAACACCCATTTGGATGATTTTCTAGAAATTTGTAATACCTTCGAGATTAATGGGGTATTAGATGATGTTATTCAATTGAGGCTATTCCTATTCTTGTTGATGGATAAGCCAAAAAAGTGGTTGAAGTCATCTCCAGCTGGGACATTTACGACCTAGAATCAGCTGGTCGAGAAATTCTTGGAGAGATACTTTTTACCTTCTAAGACGGCCAAGTTAAGGAACGACATAGCAAGGTTTCTTTACTAAGAGAATGGGACTTTATACGGTTGTTGGAAATGTTTTAAGGATTTACTAAGGTACTGTCCACATCATGGTTTACCTCTATGGCTGCAAATTTAGACATTCTTTAATGGACTGATTTACACAAGTAAACAGTCTATTAATGTTGCAGTATGTGGATCACTAAACAATAAGACTCTCGAGAAAACTATGGATCTTACTAAGAATATGGCAGTCACGAACTATCAGTGGCGGAATCTAAGAGAGTAGGTTTGAGTCAAAGGGAGTGTAATCCATGCGATAAACCTTATGGTAGCTGTAAATGCACAATTAGAGGCCATGAGTAGGAAGATGGATGTTTTGACTATGTCTTCATCTGGAAGACAGGCACAAGTTATGACTTGTGAATGGTGTAGGGGTGGTCATCAAAGTCAAGATTTCCAAAATGGCAATACTTGGCTAAACCAGAGTAGGTTGATTATGTGAAAAATGCTCCTAGGAAACAGAAGCATCCCTACAGTATTACCTGTAATCCAATGTGGTGAAATCATCTGAATATCTCTTGGAGGAATCAGAATCAACAAGACGTCAACCACCATAATTTTAATAGCAAAACTAGCAGCAAGCTCCTCCTAGAAGGAGTAATCTATAGGAGATAATTGAAAACTCCAACTCGATTTCCAAAATAAGGTTTGAAAATATTGAGACTACTATTAGAAACTAGCAAGCTTCGATTCAGACTTTGGAGAATCAAGTGGGATAAAATTACAAAACTTTTAAGTGAGATTGCCCAAGGAAGCTTACTGAGTAACATAGAAGCTAACCCTAAGGAGCAGCTTAAGATTATTACATTACAGAGTACCAAGGAACTAAGAACTAAGATGAATGAAGTAGATAAGATTTCTACTATCATTGAGAAGGTTGATGATGAACCAAAAGTTGTAGAGGTTGAAGTAGAAGATAAAGTAGAAGCAACGCTAAAGCCTGCCCCTATTATGAGTGAATATCAACTAAGGATGCCCTCCAACCCGTCTTGAGAAGGACAAATTGGATATATAGTTTCCTAAGTTTCTTAAACTTTTTAAGCAATTTCACATTAACATAACTTTTATAGAAGCTTTGTCGCAGATGTCCAAGTATGCAAAATTCTTAAAGGAACTCCTCTCTACTAAGAGGAATCTTGAGGAAGTGTCAATGGTACAACTGTTAGAAAAGAGCTTAGCGATCATTCAAAGGAGAGTATAAGGAAGCTAATAGACTTAGAGAGTTTTACCATCCCTTGCTTTATTAGTAATTTAAATGCTTATAATGCACTTGAGGACTCAAGGGCTAGCATTAGTGTTACGCCTTATAATTTAGTCAAGAAACTAGAATTTGGAGAACCTAAACCAACACTCATCAATATTCAACTACCTGATAAATCTATTGTATACTCTAGGGGTATCATTGAAGACTTGTTAATAAAGGTTTAAGAGTTTATTTTTTCCTATAGATTTTATGATTATGGATATGGATGAAACTATTGGTGTTTTACTTATTTTAGGAATACCTTTTCTTGCTACAGCTAGGGCCATCATTGATGTTCATGATGGTAGAGCAAGTAACTTTTCAGATCCCTAATCCTATGAAACATCCCCTTGTGATGACATGGATTTTAGTGATGATAAAATTGAGCATGTTATGTTTAGTATAGGAACAAGAAAAATATGAGATGCCAGGAGCTTTACAACAGCTAGCCCATCTTGAGGCAGCAAAACTAATAAGAAAGAAGTCATTCGATTCTATTGAGATGCCGAAAGAAGAGAGGATGAAGCCCCCCATTGAGGACCCTCCCTTCTCTAGAGCTTAAGCAACTTCCAGATCATTTGGAATATGCATTCCTAATGGAAGGATCCAAGCTACCAATAATAGTTAGTTTCGCATTACTAGAATACCAAAAGGCCAAGCTATTGAAAGTCTTGAGAAGGAGACAGAGGACAATAGCATGGAAAATCACAGACATTAAGGTAACCAGCCATTCCTTTTGCACATATAAGATTCTTATGGAAGAAGAGTTCAAGACTGTAGTGCAACTTCAAAGGCGTCTAAATCTAACATGAAGTAAGTAGTAAAGAAGGAGGTGATTAAGCTTCTTGATGCCAAGATTATCTATCTCATTTTGGACAATTCTTGGGTAAGCCTAGTACAAGTACTGCCTAATAAAGGAGGCATGATAGTTGTGAATGAAAATAGTCAGCTCATCCCAATAAGAACTATGACAGGCTGGAGGGTGTGCATCGACTATAGGAAGTTGAATGATGCCACTAGAAAAGGTCACTTTCCATTGCCTTTCATTGATCAAATTCTAAAGTGATTATCATGGCATAAATATTAGTATCTTTTGGATGGTTTGTTGGAATATTTTCAGTTTTCAATAGCCCTTGACGATTAGAAAAAGACTACTTTCACATGCCCCTACGAAACGAAACCTTTGCTTATAGACGAAGCCATTTGGATTGTGTAATGCACCAGCCACATTTTAGAGGTGGATGATGGCTATCTTTTATGATTTGGTTGAGGATATTCTGGAAGTTTTCATGCATGACTTTTCTGTCCATAGAGATTCACTCAAAGAATGTCTAGAGCATTTGGAGAAAGTTTTGATAAGATATGAGGAGACTAATTTGGTGTTAAATTAGGAAAAATGTCATATTTTATGGTACATAAAGGTATTGTTTAGGGGCATAAAATCTTTGGTAACGAAATTGAGGTGGATAGAGCAAAGATTGAGACTATTGAGAAACTACCACCTCCTTTCATGAAGGCTATTAGAATTTTTCTTGGGCATGCGGGTTTCTACTGTAGGTTCATAAAAGACTTCTCTAAAATAGCTAGACCTCTCACTAGACTTTTGGAAAAGGATGTTGAATTTATATTTGATGAGGAATGTATGGCAGCTTTCTCCTCCCTAAAAGCCAAGGTTGTCAGTTCCCCAATTATGGTAGGGCCAGCTTGGAGCCTGCCCTTTCAGCTAATGTGTGATGCGAGTGACTTTACAGTTGGGGCCGTTCTTGGTCAGAGGAAAGAAAACTATCTTCAACCCATCTATTACGCGAGTAAAACGATGACCAGAATACAGGCGAACTACACTACTACTGAAAAAGGAGCTGCTTATGGTTATTTTTATTTTTGACAAATTTTGATCATATATGATTTTGTCAAAAGTGATAGTATATACTAACCATTCAACATTGAGGTATTTATTCTCTAAAACTAATACAAAACCAAGATTGATAAGATGGGTTTGACTTTTGCAAGAATTTGATTTGGAGATACAAGACAAAAGGGGAATGGAAAACTTAGCAACTGGACCAACTATCATGCCTTGAGAATTCTCATCTAGAGAAGTTACATGAAAAGGATATTAATAAAGGATGTGAGTGATAAGTCTATGTTTGCTAGCATGAGTGTTAATAAGTCTGCAAAGTTCTACAAAGAATCTATAGCTTGATTTCCCGTAAGGTAGAAGACTGGAATAATATGCTCATTAGCCTGAAATATTCAATTGCATGCAGTTTTCAAAGTGGGAAAGCCCTCATTCCATAAGAAGACGAAACTAGAAGCCAAATAATATGAATAAATAAATAAAGAAAGATGAATAAACTAAAGTGAAATAAAAAACTGGACAGGAGTTGACTATCCAACAACTCTTGTAGTCTAAAATTTATGAACCAGCTTAAGGAAAAAGGATAAATTCATATAGACCTATCTAATAACACTCCGGCAAAGTTACTTCATTATATGTGTCCTAGATATAAAAAAATCTACACGGTCCTTCTTGGATTAATCGAAAGCAACATAATTTCTCCATCAAGCACGTGGATTTGCCTCTCGTCCTACTTGGTCATCAAGTCATGCTCCAATTCGACCGGTGAAGCTTGTCAATTACGTTCCCATGATTCCTTAATGAAAACAAGGGGAAATCCACATGGGCGTACCTAATGACACTTTAATCTAATATACTTTATTATATGCCTCCCAAATATTAAAACGTGCTCATTCCTGCTTGTTTTAATCGAAAGTGACGTGATTACTCTCTTATGAGGGTGGATTTGCCTCTCGAGCTGCTTGATCACCAAGTCACGACCCAATACCATTGGTCAAGCTTGTCAATTGTGTTCCCCATGATTCTTTAATGAATACATGGAGAAATTCACATGGGCTTGGCTAATAACACTTCAACCTAATGTACTTCATTATATGCCTCCAACACATCAAAGTGTTCTCATTCCCGCTTGATTAATCGAAAGCAACATGATTTCTTCCTTACTGATACGAACGTGGCTAACTTGTGCCAAACCTATATTCAATGTTGATGTCTTCACCAAGAATCGTTTGTCTAATCAAGTAAGAAGACTATAACTCCCAATAAGACCTTTAAATAACTTTTACTTAAGAACCTTAACTATAAAGAATTAAAGGTTGTTTAGTTTAAACTAAGTTTGTAAAATACCAAGCCTTCACTTAATAAATTAACCAAGTTCATAAAGAATAAAATAAGAGAATTAACTCCAAGATAATCAATATTCAACAACTCCCTTTACATAGAAATTCGTAGTAGCTTATATAGGCCTTAAAAAAAGCTAATTCTATAATGATAATGAAGTAAATAATAATAAGACTAGGAATATAACTCCTAAACTAAATAGATAACTTAAAACAAGACTCCTAATTATTAAAAGACTCCTTTAAATGAATAAATACTCCTAAAATTCATCCAACCTTAGCTAATATAAAAAAACATGATATTTGGGCATAAGTAATATGTAATAAGCGGCCCATGCTTGTTGAGTATTGGACACCTTTACATAGAAATTCGTACTAGCTAATATAGACCTTAAAAAAACCTAGTTCTATAATGATGATGAAATAAAAAATAATAAGACTACGAATAGAACTCTTAAACTAAAAAAGATAACTTAAAACAAGACTCCTAAGTATTAAAAGACTTCTTTAAATGAAAAATAAACTCCTTAAATTCATCCAACCCAAGTCCATATAATAAACATGACAATTAGGCTTAAGTAATAGGTGATATATGATGCATTCTTGAATATTGGACTCCAAATAGCTTGACTTGATTATCTTGGGCTTATCTTGTCTTAATCATGCCTCCATATGTTGGATTGAGTTGATAAGAGTAACTTGAGGACCATTATTTTGATTAAGCCCAATCTCACTTGGACTTTGAATCGGACTGGGACTCCTAGTTGGATTAGCATTCCTAGTGGAAATAGGGTTCCTTTCGTTGTTTGAACTCCTAATATCATCAAGACTCCTTGCTAGATTCGGATTCCTAGTGGAATTAGGACTCCTTGTTAAAGTAGGATTTGCATCATTGTCATTCCTTATTGGAGTAGGATACCTTGTGCTGCATGGGTTCTCATCACTTACGTGTGCGGATTTACATCTTATCCCGATTGATCATCAAGTTGAGCCCCAATGGCACCGGTCAACTTGGCAAATGCGTTCCCATAATTCCTTACGCCAATTCTTGTGTCATCAGGAGTTCTCGTGCTTAGAGGTATAAGCAATAATGGAGACCCAATGAGTTCTTGTCCATGATCATTCAAAGAATTATATGAATACTTGATCAAATAGTTTTCTTTCTTTACATTTGTTTAAGCATTGAATTGGTGTCTATGACGTTAGAGTATGCCCTAAAGACAAAGAGTTGTCAGATAATCTGTGTTAATTTATACATCGCAATTAATGGCATACAATTATACTAAAGGCACTATTCAACTATAATGGTACGAGTACACGAGTATTATTAAGGAATAATCCAAACCATTAGAAATGAACATCATGGAAAGTAAACACAAATGTAAAAGAAATTATAAAGCAAGTTTATAATGTTGAGGTTCTTATTACATGCGTTCCTAAATTTATTTATAGTCGATGTTTAATCTAGAATTAGATATTGGTCGTTCGATATTGATTAAATGCTCGAAACTACCATAATGTGTTATCACTTACTTATGAAGTAAGCAATCTATCTCATAAGGTTAAGGAATAAAGATTCTAAGATAAGCATATGGGTGCTTCTTACAGGAATAAGTTCATTGAACATGACCTTACTAAGAATTTCATATGGAATTTACCCCAAGTGTCTATGGACAATACTCTTATGACAATTATGTAAGGCGTGACCCTTAGACTTAAGATAATAGTATATTATCTTATATGAGGATTACTATACTTTGATACTATCTTATGTTCTCCTGTCCATGGAGCATTCAAAGGATAGTCATTGGGTATAGTAAGAGTCATATGAAGATAATAAGTTATCAATATAGAATTCATTGCCCAAAGTAATATGTCATGGGACCTTATACTAATGATTCTTCATATGCTTTAACTTGGAATTCCTTGTCCAAGGTTGTTTGAATGAAGATTATGCAAAGTGTTTCATAAATCTTATTCAAGATGTTATATGCAACTATTATAAACAAATATGATTGATTCAATTATAGAGTTGACACTTGCATCCACCCTTTCTGAATTAATTGGGATAAAAGTACAATGAAATGGTTGAATTACATTGTGAGATTGTTCACTGTAAAGGTTGATTAAACCACTTTAATCCTTCCTCACATTTGGGTGGATATGATGCATTACTGGATGCCAATCTTGATATGTGAAATATGAATTAAGCTAATTAGAGAATTTACATTCAATTAAGAGGGTTTAATTCGTAATTCATAATTCATTGCCAACATGTTAGGAACCTTTTGGGTGACAAATTAATGGGATTAAAGTTGATATTAAAATGAGGCTTAAGATTAGGCTTAAGCTTATATACATTGGGCCTAATTAAAAGTTAAATAGTTTAATACATATTGGGCTATGATATTCGACTATAAGGGCCCAATAACTATGCTTATGTATTAATTAAGTTAACTTAAGAGTAAGTAAGGCCTTGCTTGTTATAAGACTAGGTTAATTCCTATGTATATATATATATATATGAAGTATGATGGGTAGCTAGGAATAAAGACATATGTATTATGTGTGAATGTAGGATGCCATAAACACGTAAGTAATAAGACTAATTAAGATTCAACCTAGATTGGGACTAGCATTCACTCCTCATCATCTCCTCTCTCTCTCTCTTGTGAAGGATTGTTCATAGGAGATTCCAACTTTGAAGCTTGTGTGTATTACCTTAGAGGCTAGTCATTTGAGTAGCTTTAAAGTGCATCAATCATCCTTGAAGAATCAAGAATCAACAAAGCAAGAAGCACTCCTTGGAATAGGAAGCACACCCACTTTGTAAGCCTTCTCCATCTTTTGCCTATTTTTATATGTTACAACTATCTAAATCAATGAGATCCTTGGTGGGAATTAAGAAATTTTTTAAATTGCTTCCATTGCACCTTTCATTATGTTTTAATTTCAATTCTCAATAGTGGTATCAGAGCCTCCATTGATTAATTTAGTCATAATGGTTCCATAATACATCTTGGTGGTTATTGATTATGTTTATAAATGGGTAGAGGCACACAGCCTTTGCTTTGTAATGATGCAAGAGTAATAGTGAAATTCTTGAAAAAGACTTTCTGTAGGTTTGGCATCCCTAAAGCCATTATTAGTGATAGGGGTATATACTTTTGTAATACTCAGCTAGAAAAAGTGGTAAGGAGAGTTGGTGTCGTGCATAAATTTGCCACCCCTTATCACCCCCAAACTAGTGGGCAAGTAGAGAATACTAATAGAGAGCTAAAGAGGATCCTTAAGAAAACTATAGAACGGTTTAGGAAGGATTGGTCCATTAAACTTGATGATGTCATGTGGGCTTACAAGACTGCATTTAAGACAGCCTTAGGAACTACTCCCTATAGATTAGTATATGGAAAATCTTGTTATCTACCTATTGAAATTGAGCATAAAGTCTTTTAGGCTATTAAACAAGTTAACCTTGATCTAGCTAGTGCAGGTTTGAAAAGAAATTATAGGTTAATGAGCTGGATGAATGGAGGCTGCATACATATGATAATGCCCGTCTAACTAAAGAATGCATAAAAATGTGGCATGATGCTAGGATTAAGCCAAAGAAAGAGAGTTTCAAGCTAGAGATAAGGTACTTCTATTCAATTTGAAACTTTAGTTAATTCCAAGTAAGTTAAAGTCAAGTTGATTAGGCCTATTTGTTGTAAAACAAGTTTTTCCATATGGAGCAGTTAAGTTGACCCATCTTGAAAAGGATGATTTCAAAGTTAAAGGACACAGATTAAGACTATATGTCGGAAAAGAGTTTAATTCGAAACAAGAAGTTCTTACAACTTCTCAAGTCAATATAAGGAAATACCTAGCTATCAAGCTAAAAGGATGTTAAAGAAGTGGTTAATAGTAGGCAACCTACTATTTACTTTTAATTGGTTTTAGTGTTATTTTTCTTTTTTTTTGTTAATTATGTTTTTATTGTTATTTTCTTCTTTTGTTTAAGGAATAAGGATTTTAGCGCATTCCTTACTCCTACTAGGCTTTACTTTAAATTTTCATAGGCTTAAGCCCATTCCAATTTAATTAAGCCCAATAAGGAAGTAAGAGTTTTAGTTAATTAGAATTAAACTAGTAGTTGTGTTGGGTTATCTTTCTTTTTCCTTTTTCATTGAGTAGTAGTAATTTAGTTTCATTATGATAGCTAGAATCCTAATATTATTCCAATAAGAATTATCAACTTCAATAAGGACTATAACTCTTGGGTGTTACTCTATAAATAGAACCTCCTCTACCTTCCTTTAGATTTTTCATTCTTCCTACTTTCTCATAGCCATGAGTACTAAAGAAAACCAAGTGATGATGTTCCTTTTTCACCTTCACCATTACCACCTAGATCTAGGCATAGGTTAAGATCACCCACACCACATCTAGATAGGTTTATAAAGTAGGATTTTCCTTATCTTGTTCAACCTCACCTAGAAGATGTGTGCCATTCTATAGGAGAAGAAGACCATAGGATCCAAGGCTGAAGGAGTTAAACTACCATATTAGCTTATTAATGAGCATACCCCAAGATTAATCAACAAGTATATACTTTGGAGGAAATAGTGGAGAATGAGCACTATGAGAGAGCTTACCAAGAGAGATATCTTTATGAAGATTATACTATGGATGAAGATCCAAAATCTAATGAAAGTATAGAGAGTGATCCTAGCGAACCTAGTGATTAGGAAGGTCGAGAAGCCCATGCCTCCTGCCCCACAACCTCGGTGATGTCCTAGGAAGCATGATCGTGTCATATCGACACCCAAACTCGTCACTTTGATTGGGAGTTTATGCACTCTATTAGCTTTGTAAAGCAACTAAGGGAATGGGTGAAGCAACCGGTGTGGAGAAAATTTTTGACATTTTGGAGCTCGCTAATAGAGAGATCACCCTCGAGTTCTTGTGCACCCTATATTTCAAAGTTGGCTCAAGGGTTGATCGTACGAGTAAAATAGTGAAGTTTCAATTATTTTGACCTGCCGATGAACAATTTTGCAATTGCTATGGGTATTTATATGGAGAAAGAAGTGGAACCCGACAAGTATAGGCATGCACCCTTTAAGTTCTTCAAAAATCATACTCTAGAAGGGGTTTAGGCAAAGTTGGCGCATAACGACTTAAGTATGTGACCTCTAAATCAAAAACCCTTGCTTTCAATTCATTTCCACTTTGTTTTATGCATTTCCTATTAACTACAATAATAACGGGTACAGGTGAGAGTGGTGGGCATTGCACTCAACAAGATTTATTCTATTTAATGTGTTTAGAGGAGGGTATATGGTGCAATGTTGCTTTATGTCTATTAGTATGTTTGCTTGAGCATGCCAAGAGATTGGAGAAAGAGTGCTTGTGTGGGGGTATGTACATAACACGGCTAGCAAGGAATTTGCAGATTTTTAATATGTTATCAGGAATGACGTTGGATGGGTTCCCAAAATTGATGGCTCTAGAAAATTTGTAGCGCATGGATAAGGAAGAATAACTTTTGCCTAACCTACCATATCCCTAAGACCATTTTCATTTTGATTTGCCAACCAACCTATCAGCTTTCACTACCGATACCCCTGGTGCAGTAGCTAATCCCTAAGCGGATCGACCATCATCCTTTTCTTTTCGTCCACTGCCTACTAAAGGTGAGCCATAAAAGGATTGGATGGCATATAACTTTGTGCAGATGAATGAGGTTAAGAAGCCAACATAATTTCAGCTGCGAATTTGTGGATTGGAAATGCAAATGCATAGGCTTCAATGTTAGGATAATAAGCTGCTCAATAATCAAGTTCAAATGATAGGGATGCTTCAGAATCAGTAGGAAATGATGCGTCTTCAATAAATGAAAATGGACTGGCTCCAGAACTCGATGATGCACTATTGGCACCCACAAGAAGTCCAACCAGATGATGGAGCGGTCCATGATGTCGATTCTAATGACAGCAATAAGGAGGAACACGATGATGATGATGACGATGGCGCGGAAGGCTAAATGCAATATCTGTTTTTATGTTCTTTATTACATATTTTTAATAATTTAGTTGCTTTGATGTGTTTTTATTATGTTTTGAATTACAACAATTTTAATTTCTACACAATTTTATTTTCTTGCTAGATACATTTTCTTTAGTTTTATTTAATAATAACTTTGGTTCCCTAATTTTGGTGTTTTTATGATCCCCCATTACCTTTATGCTTTCATTGTGGTTAGTGTGTGTTAGTTAATAGGTACCTCAAAGTTTTTGGACTCAGAACTATGCAATATGCTTATATCTAGGAAAGCAATTCTTTCTTTGTTGTTTCTTTCAATTTTTAAAGACCCGTTCAAGATAATATGTCTAATAAGTGTGGGGGAACGTTTTATTGTCTTTTGCTTATTTATGATTGATCTCCATTGAGCTTATTGAATTCAATTAATTACTTATTATGATTTTCTTTTCTTGAATTTATAGGTTCAAAATAATAAATTTGGTTAGTTGTTTATTGAATCGAGATTTAGTTGAGTAGATACATCTAATACCTCTTTGCATTTTTTTATTCTTTTGAGATGTCTGAAAGAATGCAATATGAAAGTAAAGTAAAGAGTAATACAATGTTAAGACGTTTTTGTTCTACTATGCTATTCTCAAAAAGGTTTTGTTGTCCCTCAGAACCAAAAAGGAGGGTTAATATGGTGACCTCAAATTTCGCAATTGAGTAGTTTTAGGTAATACACAATGATTTAAGAAAGTTTAAGGAAGATTTGAAGAGAGTTAGGGTTAGAGAAGTTGGCACAAAGGTTTATAATGGTTGGGAAATAATTCTCCCTACATCCACTCCTCAAAATCACACTTGAGTTTTCCCCTATAATCTTTGGATTTTACAAGTACACCCAACAACTTGTTGTTTTTCAAGGCTAACACTAAATCTCTTGCCTTAGTGACCTAATCCCTCACTAAGTCCCTTAACCCTTGAGTACTAATGGTTACTCAGCAACCAATTCCTTGTGTCTTAATACCTAGGCTCACACAACAACGCTTTACACTTTTAGATGAATAATGAATTTCAACTCACTACACTATACAATGAAAGAAATTAGATATAGAGAGTTGAGAAATAAATTTGTAAGAGTTTTATTACACCTAAATCACACACTTGGTTATTGAGTCTTTATGAGGGGTATTTATACTGATACCAGCCTCTTAAAGATGTTATAGTTTGTCTAGAATTCACCAAAAGTAAGTTTGAGGACTTGGCAAACAATTGTCTGAAGTCGTGAAAAGCGCTCCCTCACTTCCTAAGCGCCCTTGCGCTTTCTAGAAAGAGACATTACGGCTCCAACGGCTCTAGAAATGTGACTCTAACTTGGTGGCTGATATCTCAACGGTTACTGACATCGCATTAATTGCGAAACTGCCCCTATGACATAATAGCGCCCTTACGCTTGCCTTGTCTGCGCTCAGAAGCGTCCCTGCACTTCTCAGTGCAATATTGTTTATCAACTATCTCTCCCTTACTTGGGCCTTCGCCAACGTGCTTTTCCAATGGCTATCTTACTTTTGCCAATCTAAAAAGTGCTTTAAGCATTACAAGTCTTTTTATAGTCCTTCTTTCAAAGCTAGAGGATGCTTTTACTTTGATAGGTACCTTTGATGCTCTTCATATCGATACTTAGACACAAGGTTAGTAATATTCAATTTGGGTGTTAAGATCAAAATAGAGATCAATTGACCTTTAGGTCAACACGGTCCAAAATAAAAAGGAAATAAACTAAAGAGAACCCGAGAATATGAGTAGACGTTTGAATTTGTGACTCTAGTTGAATAATCCGGGGTAGGAACCACAAATGTCTATATTCGTGTCAAAAGACTAGAATGACCATTTCAGATATATGTTAATCTTTCCAAAAAATAAGTAATTACACTTTATGAGAATATGTTTTGTGCTTAGAGGAAAAAGCTTTATCTCTATTTTCTTAGAAATTTTGAGTTGTTGGAAGGAATGCTCATTTTCCTAATTTTAGATTTCAAGTATTTGAATCCTTTTGCATCTTATTATGAGATTACATTAGAAGTTAGTATTTTATTTATGATTATAGGTTATGATGACATGAATGCTTAACCTCTAAATTATTTGATATCCATTTGTTAGAGAGAGAATTTTTCATCTCTTTGTTTTTTATTCTATTCAATTTGCTTGAGGGTAAGCAATTGCTCAAGTGTGGGGGAATTTGATAAGTGCTAGAAGCACTTACTTTTGAGCTTTGTTTTATTTTGATGTTACCTTAAATTGATTTTAATTTGTTTGTTAGAGCTTGTTTTCAGTCCTTTTTAGGTACTTCACAAAGCTTACACGACAAGGAGAAGTTTGGCATTAAATACATGGAAATTAGTCCAAGAATCACTTATTTAGCAAGAGATGGAGTCCCATATAGGCATGACAAGGGAAGAACTTGCCAATGTGGACTTTCCTTGTGAAGTCCAAAAAGTGTCAGAATGAAGGAAGGTGTGACAAGGGGAAAACAAGCCCGTGTGTACTTCCCGTGTGAGTTGTGAAAATTGGTAGATTGTCTAAGGCATGACAAGGGAAGAGGAATCCCGTGTGATCTTCCCGTATGACCTAGAGGATGTCTTTAAGTGCGAGTTGATCATAAGACGTGACACGCCCTTATGGTCCCCGTGGGGATATAAAAATACACTATTTAAAGTAACTTTGAGGGTTTCTTTCTACGAGTTCCATCATTTATTCATTTCTATAAACACTTAGAAACTTCATTATCCTTGCATTTTTAAGGTTTTGATTGGTCATTTCTCAAGGAAGAACATTAATTCCTTCATTATTTTTCAAGATTGAAGATTTTTATCTCTATTCTTCCATAAATAGTTTGACATCTTTTTTCCCTAATCTTCATTTCTTTGTTGTAATGTTGAGGAACTAATTTCTTGTTATTGGGTTTTGATGAACCCTAATTTTTTTGGTATGGATTGATTTAAAGTTAATGTAATTAATCTATTTTTTGAGTTGTTTTGTCCCTTTGATTGTTTAATTATCTATTTCAATTGATAAGTTGACGTATTAATTAAGACTTGCTTTCATAAACTGATATAGATAAGTTTTTATAAATTGATAACATCTTAGGGATTGAAGATTGATTGGGATACTAGAGATAGATCTGCAAGATCCTTTGGTTTAATAGTTCTTAAGTCTTATTGCATGACTTAAGTGAGTGGGTTTGAGAAGAGATTCATCTCTCTCCTCTTAGAAATTGGGGGTTCAATCACTTGAGAAAGGTTTAAACCTAAATTGGTGGAGTACCAAGTCAACTCTTGATTGGAATTATTTGCTATTATTTTCATGAAGTTTTTAACTTATTAGAGGGATTCATGACCTAAATAGGCTCTATCCTTCATAAGTTTACTAATTGTTTTAATCTTTATTTTCAGAATTGTTTTACTTATAAATATTATTACACCTAGACAACAATTTGATTACTAAATATTAGTATATGATTGAAGGTAATACTCACAATTAGGTCCCAGTGGAACGATACTCTTATTCATCATTTTATTACTTGATACGATTGGTGCATTTTACCGTGTGCGGATAACACGTATCAAGGGGTATATTTCTAAGTATAAGAAAACAACCTTGTAAGAGGGTTATATTTAAAAATGCTACAAAATAATTCCATAAGAGGAATATATTTATAAATGTTAGAATAATATCTCCGTAAGATGGGTATATTTGTGAGTATGAGAAAGAAACCATATAAGAGGGGGGGGGGGGTATATTTATGAGTATGAGAAAACAACCTTGTAAGACGGGTATATTTGTAAAAATGAGGAAACAACCTTGTAAGACGGGTATATTTGTAAGTATGGAAAAACAATCCCATTAGAGAGGAATATTTGTGTATATGAGAAAACAACTCTGTAAGAGGGGTATATTTATAAGTATGAGAGGAAAATCTTGTAATAGTAGTATATTTATGAGTATGAAAAAAATAACTCCATAAGAGGGGTATATTTCTACATATGAGAAAACAACCTTGTAAGAGGGGTATACTTGTGAGTTTAAGAAAGCAACCCCGAAGAAATCATTTATTTATAAAAATGAGGAAACAACCCCTTGATTGGGATATACTTGTGAGTATGAGAAAACAACCCCGTAAGACGAGGTATATTTGTGAGTATAAGCAAACAACCCCGTAAGAGTTGTATGTTTGTAAATATGAGAAAACAACCTCGTAAGAGGGATATATTTATGAGTATTAAAAAATAACCCCGTAAGAGAGGTATCTTTGTAGATATAGAAAAATAACCCCGTGAGAGGGGATATTAGTGAGTGACAAAATAACCCAATAAGAGCGATATATTTGTGAGTATGAGAAAAGAATCACGTTGATATGTTATAGTTGTAAAAATGAGAAAACAACCCTATAACAAGGGTATATTTATTAGTATAAGAAAATAACTCCATGAGAGGGGGTGTATTTCTGAGTGTGAGAAAGAAACCCTTTACGAGGGGTATATTTATGAAAATGAGAAAATAAATTCTATAAGTATGGTATATTTGTGAGTATGAGAAAACAACCCCATAAGAGGGGTATATTTATAAATATTAAAAAAGAACTATGTAGGAGGAGTATATTTGTAAATATAAGAAAACAACTCCGTAATAGGGGTATAATTTGTAGGTTGTGAAAACACCGCAATAAGAAGGAGTGTATTTGTGAGTGTGAGAAAACAACCTAGTAAGAGGGGTATATTTTGTAATATACGAAACTAACCCCGTAAGAGGGGTATATTTGTAAGTATGATAAAAGAACCCCGTAGGAGGGCTATATTTGTAAAAATAAGAAAACAACCTGGAAAGAGGGTTATTTTTATGAGGATGAGAAAATAACCTCTTAAGAAGGGGTATATTTGTGAGTATGAGACAACCTCGTAAGAGGGATATATTTATAAATATTGAAAAATAATTCCATAAAAGGGGTATATATCTATGATTATAAGAAAATAATCCTATAAGAGCGGGTATATTTGTGAGTATGATAAAATAAACCTGTACATTTGTGAGTATGAGAAAACAACATTGTTAGAAGGGTGTCAGCACCTATTTTATAGATTTGGATATCGAGGGAATTATGAGAACCCCGATGATGAAAATTACCATCTTCTAGAGTCTCGGAGATTAAGAAGGAGCAAATTGAAGGAAATGATAGGATTAATTAAACTTAAGATCACCTTTCTAGAATCAATTTGGACCTATTTGATAGGAAAAATAAAGTTTGAGATGTAAAATGACAATTTTCATAAGTTCAAGGAATAAACTGTTAAAATCTTCAAACTCTTTTATCCTTAGAGCTAATCGGCTCTGTGCACAGCTGAATCGACTCTACACAGAGCCAATTAGCTCTACACTAATTGATTGGTTGTTTTCTCGGATTTTTACACCGCTTTATGTGCATTTTCTACTTAAAACAATAAAAATTGGTAAAAATAAGCTTTTATAATGTGTAATTATTTGAACTTTTAAATATTTACTGATGATAATTATTTAAAATTAAGAATAAAATTTTTTTTTATTTGATATTAATCTAATATGGGAAGGGAATAATTATATATTATTTATTTTAATAAGTCAATAATTATCAATACCTCCTATGGTTTCCTAACCCTACTCCTATAAATAAAGGAGTATGGCGTAGGTCTAGAGACGAAAGCAACACACATCTAGCTATATAGATTGAGCAACAGAGCTAGGAATAAAAATCTATATCAATACATATGGAGAGAAAACCTTAGGCAACCCACTAAGAAAGAACTCCAAAATTAAGAAAATTAAAAAAAGAATCAATAGTTAATAACCCAAAAAAGGCAGAACCAGATTCTCATCCTCTCTTTGATTCAATAACTTCCTCATCTCCTGAAACTCATAAAATGACAACTAACGGTGACAACCAAAGGGTTCTCCTACATCAACATCATCAACATCTCTCTTCTAATTGCTTCAATTTCTTTTTTTTTTTTTGTGAAAACATGTTAGGAATATCTCTTGATGATTATTCTATGTAATCCATGATTAGTTCAAGATTGCTTTCCTATTGAACTTTATTAGGTTTTGAATCTAATAATAAGAACACCTAGGCTTTTGAACCTGATTTGACTAAATTTTAAACCTAACTAGACAGGTAGATTATTCTTTTTTTGTTATACATGTTCTAATCTTATTCTTTTTCTCCTGTGCATATAAAAGAACTCAATTTTAGACGCAAAAATCGAGAAAAACCCAAAGGAAATCTCTCCAATCCTCCAAAACCGATCGGCTTACGGCATAGCCGATTCGGCTATGCGTTAAGCCGATAAGCTCTTCACCCTGAGCTGATCGTCTCTATGCATTAATTAGCCAGAATCTTGAGTTCTTAATGTATTTTGGCAGTTTCTTGAGTTATAATTTAATTTTTAGGGTTTTTTTTTATTTTTTTTAATTGTAGGGTCTCTAAATTGGGCCTCTCCATAAAAAGTAATTAATTAGGCTTAACAGGCTTGGTAATTAAAGCATAATTTATAATTAGGCTAAACTAGATGGGCGTTGTAGATAATTGACTAGTAAATTAGGTTAATAAACTTTGAATATTAGGTTGGACTTTAATGAAACAGGCTAGACTTAAGTAGACCTCACATGCTATAGTAGTTGATGTGTAGAAATATTATACTGCATTTATAGGGAATAGTCTCTGTGTCTAGTTAGCATGTTCTCGATTAGGTTTAAAAGCCTTGCAATACCATAGTTGTTGAAGACACTTGGTGCATGTCCGAAACTGCCGCCTACAATGGGTATATTTTTTAGTATGAGAAAACAACATAATAATTGGGGTATATTTTTTAGTATACGACCATGGTAAAAGGGGTATCTTTATAAGTGTGATGAAGTAACATTGTAAGAGTGTTGTTAGCATCCATTTTCTTGATCTAGATATCGAGAAAATTATGAAAAACCCTATGATGAAAGTTACTACCTATTTTTGGTCTCAAGAGATGGGCGACGGGCGAATCCGAGGTTAGGGTTGAATTTAATCTAAGCAAAATTAATTATGATTTAATTGTCAAGAAAAGTGAAGTTTCAGGGTCAGAATGACAATTTTTGCAAGTTCAGGGACTAAATTACAAACTTTTTTTGAACTTTTTCACTTTAGAGCCCATCGGCTCTATGTAGAGCAATCGGCTTTACCTAGAGCCCATCGGTCTATATAGTGCCGATTCGTTGTTTTCTTAATCTGACATCGTTTTTTGGCTTTTTAACGTCCAACATGACTTTCTATAAGGCGTTTTGTAGATAAATAGGGGATTTTATTTGATTTTATCAGACATAATCTCTAAAAAACTTAAAACATATCGATATGTTCCTAGGGTTTCCTAGACCATAACCCCATATATATATATAGGGAGCGACACATATCAATTAGAAGCTATAGTTACACACGCTGACTCTTAGAAACTTTTAGCAGTCGATATACTTTTTGAGAAAAAAAAATACATAGAGTTGAGACATTAAGAAAGAACTAGGAGAATTAGAAATTTTTTTTAAAGAGAACAACATAAGCCTTTTCATATCCCAAGTAGCACTGGATCCTCAACCGATCTCCAATTCAACTATATATCATCGTCTCTTGAGACTCACAGAACAACCAACTACTATGACAACCTAAGGGTTCCCCAATATCATCATCATCCATATCATCTCTCAAACCTAGTTCTTTTTATGCTTTAATAAGACCATGATTGGAGTCATTTTTATTAAATTATATTTTTATATGATTAGAATGGTTTCTTTTGGATGATTGCATGTTATAATATTACTGGAATTGAATATGATAATAAGAACTTTTTGGGAATTGAATCTGGTAATAGGAACATATAGGGTTTTAATTGTTTTATTTTCTTTAATTATTAGTAACATAATTAGGATGTTAGATTAGATCTGTAATTCTTTAATTATTTTTAATTACTTCAACCTCTCTTTTTTTACTTCCTATTCCTCAAGGGCTTGTTGGATTACCAACATGGAATCTCCATAGACCATCAAATGCTTAACTCCTACTACCATGGCTGCTTTTAATCCATATAAACATGCTTCATATCTGCCATGTTATTGATCACTTTAAAGTCTAGTCTATTAGCCACTGGCAGCGTCTCCCCTTCTTGCGTGATCAGAACTACTCTTAAGCCTACACCTTTTGTGTTTGCGGCTCCATCAAAATACAATTTCCATTCCTAGATCTTAATTGTCCCTAGATTTTCATCAGTAAAATCCAAATCCCAAGGGTCGTATCCTTCGGTTGCGTTCTAGGCTAGAAACTCAACTACAACTCTACCCTTGATTACCTTCTTGGTGATGTACTCAATATCGAACTCTGTTAAGAGCATCAACCATCTGGCCAGCTTTCTTGTAAGAGATGGAGTCTCAGATAAGTACTTTAGAGGGTCTATTTTTAAAATTGCTTGCACTTTATAAGATTGAAAGTAGTACCTCAGTTTTCTAGTAGCCCATATCATGGCTAGGCATGTCTTTTCCATAAGGTTGTACCTTAACTCGTAAGGCAACATCTTCTAACTGAGATAATAAGTGCATGCTCCATATTATTAGGCTCGCACTGTGCTAGGAATCATGGGAATGCAATTGATAAGTTGGATCGATGGCATTGGGCTTAGCTTGATGATGAAGCAGGACGAGATGTAAATTCACGCACGTAAGGATGAAATCATGTTGTTCTCGATTGATCCAACTGTAATATAAGCGAGAATGTGAGCATTTTTTGATCTTTGAAACACATATAATGAAGTAATTTGGGTCGAACTATTATTATGTAGGCGCACGTGAATTCTCCCTTGTTTTTGTTAAGTTGGCTCTTAAATTTTGGGACTACGAGACTTGTTGACCAGTCAACTCCTCTCTAGTTCTTAATATGACTTTAGTTTATTCATCTTTCTATATTTATTTATTCACATTTAGCTTCTAGTTTCTTCTTCTTATGGAATAATGGCTATCGCACTATGAAAAGCGCATGCAGCCGAATACTTGAGGCTAGTGCGCATATTTTTCAGTTTTCTACCTTATGGAGAATCAAGTTATTGATTCTTTCAAGAACTCTGCAGACTTATCAAAACTTGCGTTAGTCATCATAGACTTATCGCTCACGTCCTTCATTTCTTTTGCGTTTTTTATCTACCATATGTTTATAATAATTCTATTTGATCCTTACGCTTAGTCGTATGGAAGATAACAAAGAACTTATGATTTCTTTCCTTATCATATCTGAAATCCTACTTATTAATGTGAACCTTGGCAACTTATGAGAAGACCCAACACGTGGAATTGGAAAAAGATTTCCAAGAAAGCTAAATCCGATCTTTGATGAACCTTGAACCAAAGATAACTTGTATCTCGAACCTTGGTATAAGAATAATGGTTGATTCCACACTCAAGAAAGGCAGAAAGTGAGTAATAAGTCAAGATGAACGCCACAAGAACAAGTTCTTAATAAGTTTGAAAAGTTCTAAAAAGAACCTAGTAAGAATAATCTCATAATAATTTTTATTTCAATAATGATAAATTCTTTTGTCGTTCGGCTACAGAGGGTTTGAAGAGATAAAGACATGACTTAATTTTTTATTTGAATAAAGAAAACAGACTTATTATGAATAAACTAAAGTATATACTAAATAGAAGTTTTTCAGAATAACAAAATAAGGAACTATGCTTAGTTAGGGAATAGTAAATGTCTATTCTAAAAGGATATAATAAAAGACTTTCAAAATAACCAAATAGGAAGCTTGATTGACTTAATCATTCCTAATCAATCATGATATGACTAAATCAACCAAGATATATTCCTAAATAAAGGATGCCCATTGTCTTCTCTTTAGTGTAGATGTTCTATTAGGTCAAGGAAGCACTAAAGTGGCACCTCCTAGAGCTTCTTTTTTTGGAAAATTGTATGCCCCCTTCCTTCTCAAGCCCAATGTGTTTGATGGCTTGAATAAGCCCAAATACAAGCCTAAATGATCATCCAAGATTTGGTCAATTTTCAGCTTTGATATTTACTTGCATTTACCCATTATATCACACTCTAATTCCACTAATCTTGTATATACATATCTTCTTTTAGAATTAGATCTTTCACTAAGACATCTGACATTGGAATTGCATTAACTTGCCTAAATAAGGCAAATTGAATTCTTCTAAATAATCTTCTCAAACATAAAATCTCATGCAGTTCGTAGGCTTTAATTATGTGTATTTGATGTTCATCACCTATGTTCTCTTTTTATTCGTTTCTTTGTGCCCTTTTGCCTAGTATGATGGTTTAGTTTTATTTGTTGAGCATAAACACGAATGTTGAGTGAAAGCGCATGGAAGCAGCAATTATAGGCACCGATCCATTGATTAGACAAATGTGAAGAAGGAAAATTAATTGATTGAGTATTGATATCATTTTTGGAATGATCGCGGACGAATCTTTTGGAGGAAAGAGGGAACGATGAGAATCGAGAAACTCCTAAATATTTCAATTTAGGATGTGCATCATTGGTATATCCATCATTCCTTATTCCTCTACACACGAGGACTGCTGATGACAATGCAATTGACAAGCTTGACCGTGACATTCGAGCTTAGCTTGGTGATCAAGCAAGATAAGATGTAAATCCACACATGTAAGGGAGAAATTATATTATTTCAATTAATCCAAGCATATACAAGTACGAATGTGAGCGTTTTCATGTTTGGGACGCTTTGGGTAGGAGTATTATTAGGTAGACCCACGTGAATCTCTCCTTATTTTTTTATTAAGCTGGCTCGTGAAATGTAGGACTACAATAGTTATTGATAGGAAATCACCTTCTTAGCAATAATACATCACAATAACTAACAAGTTATGATACATATGGAGTGCAAGAAAACACACTGTAACCAAGATGATTCCAAAACCCCAAGGATCCCTTAAAAGAAGTTTATGAAACTATTTCAATTGTTATTGATTAACAATGAAATAAATAATTAAGAACAAGATTTTTGCTTACAGAATGCCACAAACTAAAAGCAGTTTGATAAGTTCATAGTTAAGACAAGAACTTAAGCAAAAACATTCACAAGTGAATGTATTATATCAATCATCAAAAATTGATTACAAATGGAGCTTAGCTTGGTATATATAGACAAAGCTAGACCTAAAGAAACCCTAGACATGTCTAAACACCTCACATAGCTCCTCACTAACATACAATTAAAAATCTAGTTGTTGGAGACTTAACTCCTACATTTGTAACTCCTAAATAATAACTATCACACTTAAACATAAGTTAAAAAAGGAAAAACTTGGTCAAAACTTAAAAATTAACTAAACTATACCGAATAACATATAATAAATTATGCATTAGTCTTATATAGACTAATCCACTATTATTGAATCTTAAGCAAAGCAATGCAATAGCGACACGGCTTTAAGCACGACCATGTTGCATCCCATGCATCCTTCTAATTTGAGAACCAGTAGGAGACATGGCTTTAAGCACGACCATGTTGTATCCCATGCTTCCTTCTTATTTGCAAACTAGTAGGTGACACGGCTTTAAGCACTGCCATGTTGTATCCCACACTTCCTTCTCTTGAAAGGGCAGTAGGTGACACGCCTTGAAGCACGCCCATGACTCATCCCATGCTTCCTTCTTTTTGGAATAGACTGGAAACTTGACTTCCAAGGCCCTCCATGAAGCTTAACAAAGCTTCTTGCATCCTCTTAGTCTTAGATCTTGTCAATAGACCTTGAACATCAAAAAAATATTTATCATTTCCTCTCTCCTCGAAAGGATTCATCCTCAAATGAAGCTCATTGTCATCTTCCTTACCTATATCGAAGAAAGAAAGATTAACTACATTGAAAGTTGCACAACATTACCATACTCACTTGGTAGATCAAGCTTGTAGGCATTGTTATTGATTCTCTCAAGAACTTGAAATGGTCCATCTTCTCTTCGCATTAGCTTTAATTTCCTTTGGCTTGGAAATCTCTCCTTCCTCAAGTGTAACCAAACCCAATCACCCAATTCAAAACCACTTTATTCCCTCCTTTATTGTGTTGCCTTTCATATTGAAGAGTCTTCTTTTCTATTTGGGCTTTCACTTTTTCATGCAAGGTCTTAACAAAATTAGCCTTCTATTTGCCTTCCAAGTTGGCTTTCTCAATTGGTAATGGCATCAAATCCATAGGAGTTAATAGATTAAACCCATAAACAACCTTAAATGGTGTTAATTTGTTGTCCCATATACACTTCTATTATAGTCAAACTCCACATGTGGCAAGCATTCTTCCCAATTCTTCAAGTTCATTTGAATTATAGCTCTCAACGCTTATGAAATAGTCCTATTAACCACCTCTGTTTGTCCATCCGTTTGTGGATGATAAGTTGTTGAGAATAGAAGATTTTTTTCCCAACTTGCTCAAAAGTGTCTTCCAAGAGTGGCTAAGAAACTTGACATCTCTATCACTTATTATTGTCCTTGGAACCCTATGCAGTCTCACAATTTCTTTGAAGAATAGCCCTGCAATGTGTGTTGCATCATCCATCTTGTGACAAGGTATAAAATGAGCTATTTTTTTAAACCTCTCAACAACAAGAAAGATAGAATCTTCCCCCCTTTTGACCTAGGTAATCCTAACACAAAATCCATAGAAATTTCTACCCAAAGTTCATTAGGAATAGAAAGAGGTGCATACAACCCATGAGGCATTACTCCTGATTTAGATTGTTTACATGTAATGAATCTCTCACACACTTTTTCAACATCTTTTCTCATGTGTAGCCAAAAGAAATGCTCACTCAACACATCTAATATCTTACTCACACCAAAATGCCCCATAAAACCCCCACCATGTGCCTCCTTCATAAGAAACTCTCTCAAAGAAGATTGAGGCACACACAACTTGTTTTCTTTAAAAAGAAAACCATCTAGCTTATAAAACTTGTCAAAACCTCCCTTTTCACATGCCCCATACACATTTGCAAAATCAAGGTTAGAAATATATAAGTCTTTGATAAATTCCAAAACCTAACAACTTTGTATTAAGAGTGAAAATTAAGGCACACCTTCTTAATAAAGCATCGGCTACTATATTCTCCTTACCATGCTTGTATTTGTTGATGTAAGGAAATGATTCTATGAAATCCACCCATTTAGCATGTCTTCTACTAAGCTTCCCTAATCCTTTAAGATATTTCAAGGACTCATAGTTGGTTTGGATCATAAATTTCTTATACCAAAGATAGCATTGTCATTGTTCTAATACCCTTATCAACACATAAAACTCTTTGTCATATGTTGGGTAGTTTAGACTAGCTCCACTAAGCTTCTCACTAAAGAATGCAATTGGTCTTCCTTCTTGCATTAGGACTCCTCCAATGCCTATTCGACTTGCATCACCCTGAACCCTAAAGGTTTTAGCAAAATTATGCAAAGAAAGCACCCATTAAACCCCCACCATTTGCCTCCCTTAGAAGAAATTCTCTCAAAGAGGATTGAGGCACACAGAACTTGTTTTCTTTAAAAGGAAAACCATCTAGCCTATAAAACTTATCAAAACCTCCCTTTTCACATGCCTCATACACATTCGCAAAATCAAGGTTAGAAATATATAAGTCTTTGACAAATTCCAAACCTAACAACTTTGTATCAAGAGTAAAAATTAAGGCATACCTTCTTGATAAAGCATCGGCTACTATATTCTCCTTACCATGCTTGTATTTGTTGATGTAAGGAAATGATTTAATGAAATCCACCCATTTAGCATGTCTTCTACTAAGCTTCCCTTATCCTTTGAGATATTTTAAGGACTCAAGGTTGGTTTGGATCATAAATTTCTTATACCAAAGATAGCATTGCCAATGTTCTAATACCCTTATCAATGCATAAAACTCTTTAGTCATATGTTGGGTAGTTTAGACTAGCTCCACTAACTTTTTCACTAAAGAATGCAATTGGTCTTCCTTCTTGCATTAGGACTCCTCCAATGCCTATTCGACTTGTGTCACCCTCAACCTCAAAGGACTGGTAGTTAACACTTAGAGATAAGGTTGATTTACTCGCCGGATTAAGAATTAATAACTCTTAATAGTTTTAAATCATACTTAATGCTAATCTGTAGTAATCTGATAGGAAGAGATTCCATTAGGTTAGTGCAGGTTTAGGAATCCGGTAAGCTCGAGAGTGTAACCGGGATTCAATTCAGGATTTAGGCACGGGTAAGCAAGATCGGCAATCCATAAAATCCATCTTTAGAATTCCATCACTTAGGCTCCCTTTTGGGTTTGTTTCTCTCTTTGTAATTGTCTTTTGATTGTCCGTTGTTCTTTATTTACTTATTTGCACTCATAACCATTAGCTGGTACGTTAGAACTTTCACACCCTATTTCAGACTAGATAACATAGCAACAGTAGTAACTCTAGGTTCACCCGATCTCCAGGGATACGACCTTGATACTCACTAGTGCTAGGCTGCATCGGTAGGTTCACTGCCTTAGGTGTAGGTTGCATAAAGAGCCCATTAAGTTTTTGGCGCCGTTGCCGGGGAACACAGTAACGGTGAACTAGAGTGAATTGTTTTTGTGTTAATTTAGTCATTATTTGTTTATTCATTTATTCTTTATTTATTTTTTATTTATTTTTTATTTTTTTTATTATTTATTATTTATTATTATATTGTTTTTGTTGATTGGTGGTTGTGTGGACTTTCGGTTTCAGGTAGTTTATGACCAGGAGCTCAAACTCGAATCTTATAAAGCCTCTATTTGATCCAGAACGATCCCTCAGACTCTTAAGGAAGAGGTTGCAATTAGAAGAGGAGGAGATTGAGGTTGAGGTACCTGTGGATAGACTAGACACGATGGAAAACCATGACCCCCAGGCCAATGACGATAAGAGGACGATGTACGAGTTTGCTCGACCATCTTTAGATGGGATGAAAACGAGTATAGTCAGACCTGCTGTAGCAGCCAATAATTTTGAGATAAAGGCCAATGTTATCCAGATGATCCAACAAAGCATGCAATTTGGAGGATTGCCCAGCGAGGATCCCAATGCACATATCTCTAACTTTTTGGAGATTTGTGAAACATTCAAGATAAATGGAACAACTGATGATGCCATCCGACTGATATTGTTTCCATTTTCCTTGAGGGACAGAGCAAAGAGATGGCTGCAATCTCTTCCACAATAAACAATTACTACCTGGAGGGCGTTGGCTGAAAATTTTTTATATAAGTATTTTCCTCCCGCTAAAACTGCTAAACTTAGAAATGACATATCTTCTTTTGTGCAGTTTGATGATGAAAGCATGTACGATGCATGGGAGAGGTTTAAGGATCTTTTGAGATGTTGCCCACATCACGGATTGCCAGTGTGGATGCAGGTTCAGACCTTCTACAGCGGGTTGAACCTTGCAACGAGGCAGATGGTGGATGCTGCAGCAGGAGGGGCGCTAAACAATAAGACGCTCGAGCAGGCTCAGAACTTGATAGAGGAAATGGCCATGAACAACTATCAGTGGCAATCCTCTAGAAGCCGACCAGGAAGACAGGGAGTGGTCAACCAAGTGGACTCTACAGCAGCCTTGGCAGCACAAGTGGAGCTTCTAGCCAAGAAGATCGACCAACTCAGGATGCGGCTCATGCAAATAACGCTGGTCGCGAGTTTTGTGGTGGCCAGCATTATAGTGCGAATCGCATCACGGGAGGTATGTTTGCTTCATCCTCTACTACTTTTCCATCTAATTCTGCTATGTCTTCTGATGTTGAGCAGGTTGATTATATGGGGAATGCCCCAAGGCAGTAGAATGATCCTTACAACAATACATACAACCTTGGGTGGCGTAATCATCCCAACTTCAGTTGGAGGAACAATAACGCTCAGGGTCCACTTGGTTTTCGGAGACTTCATCACCGCAAGAACATTCACTGGGCTCGCACAAGCTCCTCCCTCTACCGGAAAAGAAGTCAAATTTAGAGGAGCTTATAATGAAGTTTGTGATGTCTACGGAGATGAGGTTCCAGCAAACTGATAGTGCACTTAGGAACCAGCAGGCCTCGATTCAGAACTTGGAGACCCAGATTGGTCAAATCTCTAAGATGTTGTCCGAGAGGCGAAGGAGCTCCGAGCACCACCGAGTCTAACCCGAAGGAGGACGTGAACGCCATCACTTATGCTCGTAAGCCAGCCTCCTTCTAAGCCTGTTTTGATGACGCCACTATTGATGTGCAGTTAAGGCAAGCGGTAAGGTTAGGGAACCTGAGGGACAAAGGTGAAATCAATTCCAGTCATGGAATATCAACCTAAGATTCCTTATCCTGCTAGAGCTAAACAAGCAGAGGCGAAAGAGCGATTCGGTAAGTTTTAGATATTTTTAGACAACCGCATATTAACTTGCCTTTTATTGATGCATTGGAGCGGTCAAGTATGCTAAGTTCTTAAAGGACATACTTAGCGGAAAAGGAAGTTGGAGGAGGTCGCCTATGTTCAAACCTTAATGAGGAGTGCTCGTGGTGTTTGAGCAAGTTGCCGGAGAAGCGTCACGATCCAGGGAGTTTCACTATTCCCTGCACTTTAGGTAATTTATGTGTTGATGATGCATTAGCTGATTTGGGGGCTAGCATAAATGTCATGCCCACTAGTTTGTTCAATAAGCTAGGTTTGGGGGAGGCAAAATCCACTAGGATGTGCATTCAATTAGCTGACCGTTCTATTAAGCTTCCTAGGGGAATTGTGGAAAATGTGCTAGTTAAGGTAGATAAGTTCACATTTCCTGTGGACTTTATGGTTTTGGATATGGACAATGAGCATGGTGTACCATTAATTTTGGGGAGACCTTTCCTTGCCATAGCTAGAGCTAAAATAGACGTATTTGAGGGGAAGTTAATGTAGGGGACGACTGTGTCACTTTTAGTTTACCCTCATTTGATAGTTCTTCCACCGACCATGTTCATGCCATTTGTTGTATTGATGGAATTAATCTTGCATGTAATACACAACCACAAGATGTACAAATGGATGATGCTATACATGTTTCTTCCCCTACTAGTATGTGTTATTCATCTGAAAAAAATAACTTGTATCAATATGAGACTTTGTGCTGTGATAGACCCGAGAAGGGTAGTTGCAAGTTTGTTTTTGACAGGTCACTTAGCCGGAATTCGGAGTGGATGAATGGACATCCCAAATCGGTCCAGAAAGCACCTCCTTGGTCATCTACTGCACACATCGGACCTTTTCATTGCGCTTATATGCCTCGAGCCCCAACTTACATTGAGCCTACCTTCTTAATTTGCCCGCGATGAAGGAATGCTGATCCAGAGTCCAACTAGACGACTCGAACAAAAAGAAGCACCTTCGGGAGGCATTCCCGAATCTATTTTTGCTTTCTGAATTTTTGGACATTTCTTTTTTTTTTAATTTTATGTAGTCATTTGCAGTTAGATATTTCAGTCTGTTTTTAGTAAGTTTGATTTTGAGGAGATGCTATCTTATTGAACCTTTTACTAGATGTTGCTTGGAATGTGTTTATTCTTGAATTTTGCAGGAGTTAGCCTACTTGATGCTCGGACGTAATTTTGAGGACTAACATATTTTGAAGTGTTAAAGTACACATCAAGGGCAGTATCTAGTAGACTTTCTAGTTTTTATCTCTTTTTGTCGTCTTGTTTTTCTCTTAGTTTTCTAATTTCTTTTATGGACTCCCATAATTAGCTTCATTTTACGTATTTTATTCCTTTTATTTTGGAGTGCCTACCTTGTTCACACTGAGGACAGTGTTTTTCATAAGTGTGGGGTAGGTACCGTAGATTTGTGCAGCTTTTATCGAACCTTGTTGGAAGAAGGCAATGAACGAATCTCTTAATTACAATCCAGCCAGGTAAAACTGGTATTTTTCTTAAATTCTTCCATTTTACTTTATCTTAGATATAGAACACTATTAATATTGTTTCTTATTATTGTGATTGACTGTTTAAACTTTGGTTTGAGAATTCATGCAATTTTAACCCACTCAAATGGTGAGATTTTGAGCCAATTGGTGCATCACTATTATGCTCCCTTTTCTTTCATTAGTGAGCATTGTACAGAATCTCTGTTTCTAGAACTTGCTTTACGATATCTTTTGAGATTACATGAATTGTCAATAATCGTGAGATGATTTGGGCACTTAGGATTTACACAATTTGGCCAAAAAGCCTATGGTAAGCACTTTTTCTGTATTTTTGCGTTGAGAGCTTGGCGATCTTCTTTCACCTATATACACTTGTGTGTTTTGAGTGACATCTTGTGAGGCAATTTCTCAATTTAGATGGTTTGTCATTTTAACTTTAGCAACTTTATTAAGTTTGTTCTCTCTCTTAAGGATTTAGTAATTTGGGGATTTTAGGAAAAATCATTATGGAGTTTTGAAATTTGTTTTCAGCTAACCTCCTGCAATGCCTTTGATTGAGTTATTTGGTATCTGTTTGAGGAGTGAATTGTTGATTGCTTGAGGACAAGCAAAAGTTTAAGTGTGGGGTAATTTGATAAGCATCATACTACACATGTTTTCATGCCCGATTTTTTACATTTTTATGCATGATTATCCCGTTTTATGCTAGAATCACCTGTCTTTTGTTTCCTTTCTCGTTTCAGGTCATTTTTAAAGGACACCATCAATAATCGAGGGAAATACGTGTGATTACGGTCCAAAATCCATCAAATTGGGTGAGAACTAGCACCCCGAGGGTTGAGCACGGCCTGGACTCCGGCCGTGCTGAATTACTAAGAGGCTATCTCCAATTGTGCCATTTCAAAGACCACTATCAGTAGCCACCACGGCCTCCAAAGACGGCCTGTGGTGGCTCGGACCGGCTTGGGCATGGCTTGAAGGAGTCAAGACAACCGACTCCACAGATTCAAGACTACTTGGACTCCTGGTCTTGAATCATCACACTGATCTGGACTCGGCCAAGTCGAATCAACTATATAGGCAATTTTGAGTTCTTTTGGAGGGGAGATGAATTTTGGACTCAATTCCAAGACACACACTTAATCAATTGTTTCCTATACCTCAATTGTAGACCTTGAGAGATCAAATTCATCAATTGAAGGAGGGATTTCACTTGTTCCAACATCGAATTGAAGATCAAGACAAACTTTGGGAGCATTCAAGAGGCAACTAGGGTTTGAGATTTCAAATTTGCAAATTTAGGGTTTCTCATTCAGCTTGAAAGAGAAGGGTGTACATGCCTTTAATTTTCTTTTCCTTATTTTGTTCCCTAATTGCTTTAACCATGAAAATGAGTAGCTAGATCTTTTGAACCCATTGGGGTTCACCTTTGTTGATGGATTATGCTTAATTGTTAGTTTTATAATTGTTATTCTTGTAATCTTCTTGCTATTTAGTAATAAAAGTTTGATTCAGTTAATTTGAGACGTTGAATTAATTGTTTATTAGGCTGTTTCTTGACATTGAGAAATGCTTGTTACAACTGGACATTGAATAGTAAGGACTGGTAGTTAACACTTAGAGATAAGGTTGATTTACTCGCCGGATTAAGAATTAATAACTCTTAATAGTTTTAAATCATACTTAATGCTAATCTGTAGTAATCCGATAGGAAGAGATTCCATTAGGTTAGTGCAGGTTTAAGAATCCGGTAAGCTCGAGAGAGGAATCGGGATTCAATTCAGGATTTAGGCACGGGTAAGCAAGATCGGCAATCCATAAAATCCATCTTTAGAATTCCATCACTTAGGCTCCCTTTTGGGTTTGTTTCTCTCTTTGTAATTGTCTTTTGATTGTCCGTTGTTCTTTATTTACTTATTTGCACTCATAACCATTAGCTGGTATGTTAGAACTTTCACACCCTATTTCAGACTAGATAATATAGCAACAGTAGTAACTCTAGGTTCACCCGATCTCCAGGGATACGACCTTGATACTCACTAGTGCTAGGCTGCATCGGTAGGTTCACTGCCTTAGGTGTAGGTTGCATAAAGAGCCCATCAGGCTCTCATCTCAAACATTAAGCACAGCCTAGGTCAAGGCCGTGCTGATCAGCACCGCCTGGACTCTGGTCGTGACCAATCATTAGCCTTTGATCCTCAAATGTGGCATTTTGGGCACGATTTCCGAGGCCATCACGGCCTCCAGCACGGCCCGTAGTGGCCCAGCACCGGTGGGGACACGGCCAAGAAGAAAACCTAACTTGCGAGATTCAAAGCTTCAGCACAGCCTGGACTCCAGCCGTGCTGACCAGCACGGCCATGACCACGGCAGTGTTAGGATTAGTGGTTGGTTCGGATTTTACGGAGTACTGAGTTCGGGAGCGAGGAGGAGGAGAGTTTTGGTGATTGGTTCGGTTTTTACGTAGTACTGAGTTCGGGAGCGAGCTGTAGAGAGTGAGAACCCCGGAATCGCAAGGTTCCGAGTGCAAAACAGTAGTGGAGCAAACCGAGAAGCAATTGGGGAGATCAATCATAGTGCAGATTCAGATCTGGTGCTGTTCATCCAATTCGAGAGAAAAGGGTGTATATGTTTCATTTTTGTTATTCTTTCATTGGAATTGATTTCCTAGTTGTGTTAAACATGAACATGTGTAGCTAGATTGATCTAATCCATTGGGATTTCTTTACTATGTTAGCTTAATATTAAATTGTTGGATTATTTGAGTTTAGTTTTGTATCCTTCTTGCTTTCAGTATTAATAAGATAATGCATTATTTATGAGACGTTGTGAATTGTGGTGTTTAGATTGCTTTACGTGATTGAGAAGTTCATTTGGCAATTGGAATTTTGAATAGTAAGAATTGGTTAATAATCACTTAGAGATAAGGATATTGACTAGCCGGATTAAGAATTAACAAAGCTTAATAGAGGCGGATTAAAGCTTAATGCTAATTTAAGAATCAATCGTTAGGAAGAGATTCCAACTTTATGTTATTAGGTTTAGGAATTTGGTTATCCTGAGAGAGAAACCGAATTCAATTAAGAATTCATCCACGGGTAGCATAATTAGACTCATCAATCCTTTATCTTTTGTTTGATTGCCAACTAGTCTAGGTTCCCTTTGGGTTTGCTTTCTTGTCCTGATTGTTTCATTTATCCATTCATTCCTGCATCTCACTTAGAACTCACCTTGTAGTTATTGATAAATTTAAGAATTATTCATCATTTATTTAGGCTAATATATCAGAGAACAAAGTAGTAACTCTGGGCTTTCACTTTCCCGATGGATACAACCTTGATACTCGCCATTAGTGCTAGACTGCATCGATAGGTTCACTGCCTTAGATTGTAGCTACATAAACAACATATCACATAGCTTACTCAAGATGCATCATATTAAAAGCATTTTTTCTCTTTTTTTATTTTTTTCTTTTAGTCCTCATCTAGTATTGAAAAGCAAGTTTTTGTACGTATTATGGTTGTAGTTTCCCTAAAGTTACTCAAAACTTCTAAGAAAAGCTAAGCTTGAATCTTTACCACTTTACCCTTAAGCATAGCTAGCAAATTGTCTAAATAATCTTTAGATCTTAGAAATAATAAAAAATATAAAACGCTAAACTTGTAGCAAAAAAAAAACTCAATCAAAAACGAAAAACATTTATAAGATGACTACTTATTAAGAAGATAGGAGAAGAATGAAATGTATGATAAATGTAAATATAGCAAAATGCACAACCTAACCACATAAACCTAAAATATACTAAAAACACAAATAAACCAAATAAAAATACTAATATATATATATATATATATATATATATATATATATATATATATATATGTATGTATATATATCCCTTCCTCCACACTTAAATGAAACATTATCCCTAATGTCATAAAATAAAAATAAATAAAGGAAAGGATAGAAGTACTCCCTCAATCATCCGTAGGGGTAGGAGGTGGAGACTCGATCGGATAGCCGGAGTGAATGAAAAATTGATCTAATTTGTCTCCTTTTTTATCCCAAATAGGAGGATGGGCACTTGAGGAACCACTGGTGGTACTTAGAATTGGATAAATAAGGAGAGGAACATCACCGGATGGTGGGTATTAGGGAAATTCCTCTTTGGAAGCACGCTCCTCCTCGGATTCTGTATAGTTTTGCTCCTTAGCCGGTGGTGGTCCTCCAATTCCCCTCCAACAAGAATGGGAACAGGGATCAATGAAACTAAACGCAACATCCACTACTTTTCCTCCTATAAAAGCTTGCTTAGTATAATAAGAACGCTCAACAAAACGAACATAGTTATCAAGGTTAAGATTCAAAGCCTTTGCAACAATGGTAATCACATGTCCATGAGTTAAAGGTGCATCCTTATGTGAAGCACAAGCTAACAATTGATTGAACACCCAATAAGTCTGACACACTTGTTTCTTATTATGAATGCACCGCATTAAAAATAATTCTTGTGCAGAAACTCTATTGAATTTAGTTTTATGAAAGAGAACACATGCAAGCACTTTATATAGCAACCAATATTTCAAATCCTTAATAAACATAGCTTTACCCTTCCTAGAATCAAATGGGGTTTGCAAACCAGTTAAAAAAAATCTAGAATTCATTCAACCTAAAAGATGATGGGGGATCACATAACCCATCCCTCTTAAAACCAAAGACACAATTCATAAAAGTGTAAGTAAGGTGATGTTTCTTCGCTTGCATGCGAAATTCCAAAATTTCTGAATTTTTAGGATTAACATCCAATATAGTATAAAATTCGATAGTTAATTCCACATTGGTATCTTCATGCATAGAAACAAATCTCTTAAACCCACATTGAGTCAACAATTGATCAAAAGATTCAAGCATACCCACATCATTCAAAAGAGAGTTAGGAATGTACTTACAACCCAAGATTTCCCTAAACTTGATTGATGTGAATTTGGCACACTCGTCATTTGTAAGGATTGGGAACTTGGCTTTGTAAACTTAGGAAAGATCTTCCTCTTGATGAGGTGTTTCTTCAACGTGTAGACTCCTAGAAGATGATGCTTTAGTCTTGCCCATGGTGAATGTCGTGCTTGCAAGAATTAGAATTGGAGAGATATGTACAGAGTAAGAAATGAAAATGGAAAATGAAAATAAGAGAATAGGAAAAGTGGGGAGGGTTTTTAGTTATGAGTAATGTAGAGAGAAAATGAAAAAAAGCCTAAGTATATAAGAAGTGAAGGAATAAGAAAAGTTGGAAGATAGTGGAAAGTTATGGAAACTCGTTGGATATGAAGATATGTGAGATTGGGTAGTCAAAAGGGTGTATTTATAGATGTAATAGGGTGTAAGAGGTACGGGTGTAAGATATAGTGAAAGGGTGTGTCTAGATAGTGAAAGGTGTCTCTAGATGTGAAAGGACATGTATATTCTTAGAAAAGAAAGAACTGTTAAGTTATGAAATTATATTTTGGCAAGGAATAAATAGAATAAAACAAATTAATGAACAATAAAAAGGAGAAATGTGTAACATATAAAACAAATAATTAAACTATGCTATGATAAGGATAAATATAGCATAATGCAAGTATAGGTAATATTAATATGAGTGAACGAGTTGTCAATATGTGAGGACTCGTCACCAAAGCCTTATGTGACGAGTCGTCAACGTGTGACGACTCGTCACCTACTCTTTCTATTACTAGTCGTCAACTCGTGACGACTCGTCATGGAATTACATTTAGTCGTCACACGTTGACGACTCGTCACCTTACATTATGAAAACATTGCTTAGGCACTTAAACTAAATAGGCAAAGAAACTAATCTAAAGCAAAAATAATATGATAAATAAGGGTTAAAAAAATGTGAAGTAATGACTCTAAGTAAACAAAATGAAGTAAAATGAAATAAAAGCAAAGAATGTAAAAATGTATATTAAAGTTAAGGAAATAAAAATGTGTTAATCTTACCATGCTAAATTTAAAGGTCTATATCTTGGCCTTATCCCAATTTGATTATGGTGTAGATAGAGGGATAGAGCAGCCCGTATCAATTGCATCACTGATCAGATAGGGTTTAAGACGATGTCCATTTACCTTAAAAATTTGCCCTTTTACATTGGCAAGATCAACTGCACCATGAGGATAAACTTGGATAACTTTAAACGAACCCGACCATCGTGACCTCAACTTTCCCATAAATAACTTGAGTCTTGAATTAAAAAGGAGAACAAGCTCACCCTCATGGAATTCCTTCTTAAATAAATGCTTATCATGCCACAACTTAGTACGATCTTTATATAACTTCGAATTCTCAAAAGCATTCATTCTTAACTCATCCAATTCGTTAAGTTGAAGTAACCTCTTCCTACCGGCCTTCTTCAAATCAAAATTCAAAGCCCTTGTTGCCCAATATGCCTTATGCTCTAATTTAATGGGGAGATGACATGACTTCCCATAAATTAATTGATAAGGAGTATGGCCAATTGGGGTTTTAAAGACTGTCTTATACCCCTATAAAGTGTCATCAAGCTTTAATGCCTAATCCTTCCATGAAGAAGACACCATTTTCTCTAGGATCCACTTAATCTATCTATTGTTGATCTCAACTTACCCACTTGTTTGTGGGTGATAGGAAGTAGCAACCTTGTGTGTTACTCCATACTTCTTTAAGAGAGCCTCAACCATATGATTACAAAAATGGGAACCTCCATCACTAATTAATGCCCTAAGAGTACCAAACCTAGGAAAAATAATTTTCTTAAGCTTCTTATTGACCACCTTAGCATCATTAGTAACGGTTGGCAATGCTTCCACCTATTTTGAAACATAATCCACCATGACTAGAATATACTTGTAGCCTAAAGAGCTTGGAAATGGACCTATAAAATCTATACCCCAAACATCGAAGAGTTCGACTTTAAGGATTCCTTTTAAGGGCATCTTATGTTTCTTATTAATGTTGCCCATTCTTTGACATCTATCACATGTAAGAACAAATTTTCTAGCATCTTTAAATAAAGTTGGCCACCAAACACCAGATTGTAGTACCTTAGATGCCGTTTTTTTTACACCAAAATGTCCTTCAACATCCAAGGAATGACAATGTCTCAAAACATCTTGAGCTTCATCTTAAGGAATGCATCTCCAAATTAAACCATCGGTACATCTCTTATAAAGCAAAAGATCCTCCCAATAATAGAATTTAATATCATGCAGAAATTTCTTCCTTTGTCGATAATCTAACTCATAAGGAAGAACACCACTCATAAGATAATTTGCAATATCCGCATACCATGGAAGTTCCTTTGATACCACACTTAGTAAATGTTCATCATGAAATGTGTCATTAATTGGGACACCATCATCATTCCTCTTTAGTCAATCTTGATCAATCCTTGATAGATGATCCGCAACAAGGTTCTCATTACCCTTCTTGTCTCTCACTTCCTAATCAAACTCTTGAAGCATCAAAATCCACCGTAAAATTCTAGGTTTTGCGTCCTTCTTGTTTAGAAGATAATTAAGAGCAACATGATCTGAATAAAAAATCACCTTTTGCCCCATAAGATATGCTATAAACTTGTCAAATGTATAAACGATAGCAAGCAACTCCTTTTCTGTAGTGGTGTAGTTGATATGAGCATCATCAAGTAATTTGCTAGGGCTTACCTTCCTTTCTTTGACCCAAAACAGGCCCCATCGCAAAGTTACTAGCATCATACATTATTTCAAATGGTTGCTCCCAATTAGGTGGTTGCAAGACATGTGCGGAAATAAGAGCTTTTTTCAAAGTTTCAAATGCACCGAGGCACGCTTAATCAAACTAAAAAATAGCATCTTTAGCAAGTAACTTATATAATGGCCTTGCTAGCTTGGAGAAGTCTTTCATAAATCTTGGATAGAAACCTACATGTCCAAAGAAACTGAATGACCAAGAACGATTCCCTCTTGTGTTATAAAGTGACATTTTTCCCAATTCAAGACCAATCCATGCTCAATACACCTGTCAAGAACTTTAGATAGATTGTCTAGATAGTTGAAGAAACCTCTACACTGAAGTCATCCATAAAAACCTCTACACAATTATCGAGTAAATCACTAAATATTAAAAACATGCATCTTTGGATAGTTGCAGGTGCATTACATAAACCAAAAGGTATACGCCTAAAAGCAAAAGTACCATAGGGACATGCAAAGGTGGTGTTAACTTGATCCTCGGGATGAATAGGAATTTGATAGAAATCACCAAGTCCATCCAAATAACAAAAATAAGAAAAGTTGGCTAGTCTCTCAAGGACTTGGTCGATAAAAGGCAATGGGAAATGGTCCTTCCTAGTTGCTTTATTTAATTTTCTATAGTCAATACACATATGCCATCTCGTGATAGTTCTAATAGGTATTAAATTATTACATTCATTCCTAACAATGGTTAAGCCTCCCTTCTTTAGTACAACTTGAACGGGGCTCACCCATTTACTATCACTAATGGAATATATGATTCCATTATCAAGCAACTTAGTTACCTCTTTTCTCACCACTTCTTTGAGAGTGGGGTTTAATCGCCTTTGACCTTCAATAGAAGGCTTAATGTGGTCCTCTAAAAGAATTCTATGCATACAAACATTAGGGCCAATACCCTTTAAATCATTTATAGAATAACCAATGGCATTTTTATGATTAAACAACTCATCATATAAGGCATCAATATTATCACTAAGCAAAGATGAATTAACAATAAAAAGGGAATTTAATGTTAGAGTCAAGAAATGCATATCTTAGGTTTGACGGTAGGGGGTTGAGCTCCAGCTTGACTTCTTCACTTGATGTAGTATCCTTTGGATCATCCTCTCTACTTAAAGGTTCAAATCTTGATGCCCTATGGGATAATTGATATGGAGTTACCTCCAAAATCTGCTCATTAGCTTCTTGCATCCGGATAGCTCCGTAGAATCTTGCCTCAAACACTCATGAATTACTTCTTCAATGCATTCGTCAATAACTTCAATAGAACCAATTCTACTTGCCACTTCTATAGGTGTTGACTTCATAATATTCAGCACATCAAATTCCATACATTCATTATCCACCTCTAATGTGACCTTTCCTCTCTTCATATCAATAATTTCTCCTACTGTCATAAAAAATGGTCTTCCACACAAAATTGGGATCTCAAGATCTTCCTCCATTTCCAACACAACAAAGTCAGCTGGTATTATAAACTTCCCCACTTTTGTTGGCACATTTTCTAACATGCCAAGTGGATATGTGACAGATTTGTCCGCCATAGGAAGACATATACTAGTAGGCTTTAGTTCATCCAAATTGAGTCTTCCAAATCCATCATCATCATCTAGATTGAGGTTAATGAATATTTTTATTATTGATTCCATTAAGAGAATTCAATTCTTGGTTCTTCTAAGAACTTATGAACCTATTAAGACTTATTCTTGTGGCATTCTTTGAGACACATCACTCACTTTCTTTTAATTTTGAGTGTGGCGTCTAAAACCCTTATATACCAAGGTTCATACTTCTAGTAAAGTGTTGGATCAAGGCCTTTCTTCGTGAATTTAACTTTATATGTTCTTGGCAACAATTCTACAATGTGTTTCTTACAAAATTCATCAAGAATCACATCAATCAATCCCATCCAAGTTAGATCCATAGCCACCCCGATTTATATCTCTTCGAACTCCTTTATTGCCTTAATCAACAGGTGGTGTTCTTCGCTCTAAACTTGCAAATGTTCAATTATTATGCAAGTTCATTCTTTCGATGGAATCATTTATCTCCGTTAGTGTCCTTTGTAATCGGCCTATATCATGCCTTAGGGAATTAGCTTCTGCCCCTTCATCTCCATTTAAAGAATTATTAGACATTGCTGCAATAAAAGTTAGTAAACAAAATAAAAATATAGGACCTCACAAATCATTCCCTCACGTTTTTGCTCTCATTGTTGCGGGTGTTCACTCGTGTTTGCACTTAATTGATGACATATCACTCAAGGGTATTCCTCCCACTTCTCAGCTTATTCCTATGTTCTTAAGTAAATCAAAGCAAAACAACAGAAAGAAACCGATTAGTTTTAGTGAAATTCACAAATCGAAGTGTTAAAGTCTTAATTGAAGCAAAATGGTCAAAACAAAAGTAATAATTGAGAAGCCAATAAACAAGAAAACTCAAGAAAAGCAAAAGACATGCAAAAGAAAATACCAAGAACTAATTAGGATATTTCGGCACTTTAAGAGTTTGTTTCCAACCAGGAAATTGAGCTGATTTAGGACTCCTTATTGACTAAGTAATCAAATCCTTATATGGAATGAATAAATCCTTTAGATCTTGCATATCTGATTTCTTATTCAAAATCAGATTCTTTAGACAATCCAAGAAGAGAATTTTATTTTCAATAGGAAAGAATATTAATATAAGAAAATAAACCACATAAGAAACTTTTGAACACAAGCTTTGATATGGCCGATTATGTATCTACTACAATCTTCTTCTTTTTTTGAATTTCTAATGTCATATTTTTCTTTATATTTTTCCCTTTCTTTTTTGAATTTCGAATTTCAATTTGTTTTTTCATCAACAATTAAATTAGAACTTTTAAACAAAGAACTCATAAAATAATGTATAGTAAAGCTCTGATACAAAATGATAAGAAATCTCCTAGGATTGAGACCACGAAGCCTTTGGTTATGTGAACCCATGATTTACAAGCTAGAAAACCCCTAAGCAATTTAATATACCTACCCAAGGAAAGCTAAGAACAGATCGAAAGAGATGATCTTTAAATTAGAACCTAAAGGAAACTAAGGCCTTTAAACCCCCATCTGTGAACGCTACAAAGGATAGGAAATATTATTGATAAAAGTTGAATTTACAAAAAAAATTCGTTTTATAAGTCTTAAAAACCATAATCCTAGCTTGCTTAGGAAACATATCTCAAAAGGATATAGATAATCTTTCTAATTAAAAGACAAATAAAGACAATTCCTAATTAAGCTAACACACATAAGTAGTCATCCATAGCAACTAAAGAAAACCCTAATTCAAAAACAAGTTATGTGCATGGGCCTTATTTAAGTGCAAACTAAATACGCCCAAATAACAAACTTAAACTAAAGCCTAAGTGTGGCTTGTAAAACTGGCCCCTCTTGAACTTGGACTTGTAATATATTAAGAAGAGATATGATCCATACTTTTTTGGCTCAAATAATCTCCTTGGTTCACCTAAATGTGAAATGTTAAGCCTTGGATATGCTTTGTTAAGGCTTCTTGATACTTCTTAGCTCTTAATGCTTCTTAGCTCTTGATATAGTAATAGGACCTTCTGGCAAAGCTATTGGATCCTTGGTCCATTGGACTTGATATTGCTCTCTATGTCCATATTCTTCAAGATCATTAGCTTTCTCTATCGGCCTTGATGTAGCAACTGTTGTCCATCATCTTTAAGTTTTCCATGCCCATTCTAAGGCTAGTCCATATCAAGATGAATAAACTAGGGTCAAATCAAGAATCGGAGAGGATTTGACTGGTTAACAACTCTCGTAGTCCTAAATTTTATGAGCCAGCTTGACAAAAAAATAAGGAGAAATTCGCGTGGGCCTACCTATTAATACTCCTATCCAAATTACTTCATTATATGGATCCTAAACATGAAAATGCTTGCATTTCCGCTTGTATATGCTTCGATTAATTGAAACAATACAATTTCTCCTTTACATGAGTGGATTTACATCTCGTCCTACTTGATCAACTAGCTAAGCCCGGATGCCACCGGTCAAGCTTCTTAATTGCATTCCCATGATTCCTTACACCAATCCTTGTGTCATCAGTAGTCCTTGTGCTTAGAGAAACAAGAAATGATGGAGATCCCAATAATGGACATCCTTAATTGAAATATTTAGCAATGCCTCGATTCTCGTCGTTCCCTCCTTCCTCTAAAAGGTTCGTCTATGATCATTTGAAGAATGATGTCAATACTCAATCAATTGATTTTCCTTCTTCGCATTCATCCAAGCATTGTGTAGCTACAATCTAAGGCAGTGAACCTATCGATGCAGTCTAGCATTCATGGCGAGTATCAAGGTCGTATTCCTCGGGAAAGTGAAAGCCTAGAGTTACTTCTTTGTTCTTTGTTAGATTAACCTAAGATGAATGATGAATAATTTCTAAACTAACTAATAGCTACAAGCAAAGTTCTAAGGGAGATGCAGGAATAAATGGATAAATGAAATAACCAAGACAAGAAAGCAAACCCAAAGGGAACCTAAACTAGTTGGCAACCAAACAAAAGATAAAGGATTGATGAGTCCAATTATGCTACCCGTGGATGAATTCTTAACTGAATTCGGTTTCTCTCTCTCGATAACCGAATTCCTAAACCTAATAACCTAAAGTTGGAATCTCTTCCTAATGATTGATTCTTAAATTAGCATTAAGCTTTAATCCGCCTCTATTAAGCTTTGTTAATTCTTAATCCGACTAGTTAATTATCCTTATCTCTAAGTGATTATTGTCCAGTTCTTGCTATTCAAAATTCCAATTGCCAAATGGACTTCTCAATCACATAAAGCAATCTGAACACCACAATTCACAACGTCTCATGAATAATGCATTATCTTATTAATATTGAAAGCAAGAAGAATACAAAACTAACTCAAACAATCCAACAATATAATATTAAGTCAACATAGTAAAGAAATCCCAATGGATTTAATCAATCTAGCTAAACATGTTCATGTTTAAAACAATCTAGGAAATCAATTACAATGGAAGAATAATGAAAATGAAACATGTACACCCTTTTCTCTCAAATTGGATGAATAGCTCCAAATCTGGATCTGCACTACAATTGATTTCCCAAATTGCCTCTTGAATTGCTCCACTACTATTTTGCACTCGGAACCTTGCGATTTCGGGGTCCTTCCTCTCTGCAACTCTCTCCTGCACTCAACACTGTGCAAAAATTGAACCAGCCGCCACGGCTCTCTTTCACTCCTTCCTCTCCCTAAACCTAAAAAATTTGTTTTCCTTATATATTTGTTTCAGCACGGCCGGAGTCCAGGCCATGCTGAAACTATGGATCTCACCAAGTAGGTTTTCACCATGGCCGTGCCCCCGCCGGTGCTAGCCACCACGGCCTGTGGTGGCCTCGAAAACCGTGCGCAAACCATTATTTTGAAGACCAAGTTTCGATGATTGGTCATAGCCAGAGTCCAGGCCGTGCTCAATGTGTGCAATGCGGGCTCTTGTCCAGTCTTGATGAATTCTCGTCCGTTTCTGCATGTATTGATCTATAATTGCTTAAACACCGATGACGGTCCTATAAATGTTCTTGAAATGCAAAAGAACACAAAACACGGGTGATCTTGGAATAAAAGCACAATAATTGCTAAGAACATACGCAATAATATGCAAGCAAATATGTGTAAAACTATGCACATCAATTGCCGCTTCCATGCTCTTTCACTCAACACTCGTGTTTATGCTCCCTAAATAAAACCAAACCATCATGAAAGAGGCATAAAGAAATGAATAAAAAGGGAACATAGGTAAGATTTCAAATCATATAAGGAAAGGAATTATAAGTTCATTGTTCTCTTCCACGCGACTAAGAGTAAGGATGAAATAGAATTGTTATAAACATAACAGTAGACAAAGAATGCAAAAGAAAGGAAAGACGTAACCGATATGTCTATAATCACCAGTGTGAGTCTTGATAATTCTGCAGAGTTCTTGAAAGAATCCATAACTTAATTTCCCGTAAGGTAGAAAACAAAAATAATATGCTCACTAGCCTCTAATATTCGGTTGCATTGCGAAAGCCCTCATTCCATAAAAAAAAAAAACCAGAAGCTAAATGTGAATAAATGAATACAGAAAGATGAATAATCTAAAGTCATATCAAGAACTAGAGAGGAGTTGACTGGTATACAATTCTTGTAGTCTGAAATTTTAAGAGCCAACTTCATGAAAACAATGGAGAATTTGTCTGTGACTACATAATAATGCTCCGACCTAAATTACTTTATTATATGCATCCCAAACATCAAAATGCTTGCATTCTTGCTTGTATTACGCTTGGATTAATAATATACAACATGATTTGTCCCTTACACGTGTGAATTTACATCTCATCTTGCTTTATCATCAAGCTAAGCCTCAATGCCACTGGTCTAACTCATCAATTGCTTTCCTATGATTCCTTACGCCAATCCTTATGTTATCAAGAATCTTATGCCTAGAGGAACAAGGAATGATGGAGATCCCAATGGAACAATTCTTTTATTAGAATATTTAGACATGTCTCGATTCTCATCTTTCCCTCATTCCTCTAATAGATTCATCTGAAATCAATACTCAGCCAACTAATATCCTTTCTTAGCATTCATCCATGGATTGGATCGATGACTATGAGTGCACTTCCACGTGCTTTCACTCAATAGTCATGTTTATACTCCCCAAATAAAACCAAACCATCATCTTAGACAAAGAGGAACAAAAGAAATGAACAAAATGAGAAAATAGGTAAGACTTCAAATCTGATAAGGAAAAGAATTAAAAGTTCTTTATTCTCTTCCATAAGAATAAGCATAAGGGTCAAATAGAATTGTTATAAATACAAAGGTAGAAAAAGAATAGAAAATAAAGGAAGTACATGAGCGATAAGTCTATGTTCGGTAGTGCAAGTATTGATAAGTCTGCAAAGTTCTTTAAAGAATCCATAACTTTATTTCCCACAGGGTAGAAAACTGAAATAATATACATACTAGCCTTAAATGTTCAGTTGCATACAGTTCTTATAGTGCGAAAAACCTTATTCTATAAGAAAAAGAAACTATAAGCTAAATATGAATATATAAATAAAGAAAAATGAATAAACTAAAGTCAAATCAAGAACTAGAGAGTGGTTGACTGGTCAACAACTCTTGTAGTCCCAAATTTTAAGATCCGGCTTAATAAAAACAATGGAAAATTCGCATGGCCCTACATAATAACATCCGACCCAATCTACTTTATTATATTATGACAATCCTTGTGTCATTCAGAGTCCTTGTGCCTAGAGGAACAAGGAATGATGGAGACCCCAATGGTGCAAATCCCGAATCATAATATTTGGTCGTGCCTTGATCTCGTCATTCCCTATTTCCTCTAAAAGACTCGTCTGCGATCATTTGAAGAATGATACTTATTCAACTAATTTTCTTTCTTCGCATTTGTCCAAGCATTGGATCAGTGACTATGATTTTTCCCTCCATACGTTTTTACTAAAACACTCGTGTTTATGTATGACAAAAGAAAATAACAAAAAAAATATGTGAAAATTAAAGATATTTAATATGATTTAGAAGCCAATGTTGTGATGCCATATTAAATGAACCTAACCTATATCAAAGGATTAAACCCGTATGCAAGTTTGATTTCATTGTTCATATCTATTTAGAACCAGACCAATAGAAATCTTAGACCCTTCAAGTATATTAAACTATCAAACCTAAGGTATTAAAGGTAGAAAACGCTGCAATTTAGTATAGATTCTAAATTGATAAGTGAGATTTGAATGCCATAAATAATGAATTGCTTAATAAGTTTGAATTAGCTCTAAACAAGAACTAAGAATAGAGTATAAACTCACAAGATATATTAATCATCAATTAATGAACTCGACAATTCGTACTACACTTCTATAGCCTTTAAAAACCCTAAATTTAAGCTATTAAGGAATTACAACTTAAATAGCATAGAGATAAACATCCTAACTAAAAGAGATAACTAAAAACAAAGTCCTAATACTCCTAAAATACTATATAGCCGCCAATTAGGAGTAAGAAACCCTATTTTCTTTAAGTCACACACATGGGCCATCTTTGGTGGAGCTAATTAAGCCCAAACTCCCTTATCTAAACTTTATGCTCATTAAGCTCATATTAGATTCATTCAAGTCTAATAAATTGAATTATATTAATGACCCTTGAATTTGAATCCAACTCCTCAAGCATTGATGTGTCCTTAGCCAAATGTCTTGAATGAGCCCATTGAGAGCTTCTTTTATCTTCTTAGCCTTGGACCTTGTAATTGAGCCTTCATGGATATGAATTAGATCTTGAATCCTAGTTGAAGTAGGATTTCTTGTTGGAGTAGAACTCCTATTGCCAATAGGATTCACATCACCTGTGTTCTCATTTTGTTCGTTTCTTTTAATCTCTATTTAGTTTGATATTTTGCTTTTTATTTGGGAGCATAATCATGACTGTTGATTGAAAGTGTATGGAAGCGGTAGTCATAGGCACCGATATAATGCTTAGATAAATGCAAAGAAGTAAGATTATTTGATCCAGTATTCATATAATTCTCTGAATGATTGCAGGTGAATCTTTTGGAGTGAAGAGGGAACAATGAGAATCAAGGCACACCCTAATATTCCGAGTCCATATTTGAAACATTGGAATTTTCGTCATCCCTTGTTCCTCTAAGTACTAAGACTTGTGATGATATAAGGATTGGCATAAGGAATCATGGGAATGACATTGAAAAGCTTGACTAGTGGTATAGGGCATGACTTAATGATCAAGCAGGACGATATGTAAATCCTCGAGAGTAAGGGAGAAAAAATATTTCTTTTAACTAATTCAAGCGGGAATGCATAAATTTTGATGTTTGGGATGCATATAATGAAGTATTTTTGGTGGGAGTATTATTAGGTAGGCCCAATCTAATTATCCTTTAGATGCAGCCTAGCACAACGACAAGTATTAAAAATATCGTATCCCTTGGAAAAGTGAAATCCTAGAGTTACTACTTTGTTCCTTGTTATCTAGCCTAAATTAATAATGGAGGTTTCTAAATTTACTAATCACTAAAAGCTAATTCTGAATGTACTTCAGGAATGAATGAGCGAAGAGAATAATCAAGACAAGAAAGTAAACCCAAAAATGACCTAGACTAGTTGGCAACCAAAGAAAGGATAATAGATTGTTGGGTCTAATTATGCCACTCGTGGATGGATTTTAAACTGAATTCGGTTTCTCTCTCAAGAAAACTAAATTCCTAGACCTAAAAGCCTAAAGTTGGAATCTCTTCTTGATAGTTGATTATTAAGTTAGACCTAAGCTTTAATCCGCCTCTAATAAGCTTTGTTAATTCTTAATCTGGAAAATTAATTAACCTTATCTCTAAGTGAAAATTAACTTGTTCTTGCAATTAAATTTTCAAACTCAATTAAAATTGCTCAATTGCTAAAAGAATTCTATGACAGTAATCAATACATAATAGGCATCATATTACACATATTTACATGCCCAATTGTTTACATTCTTGTGTATAATTATCTCGTTTTATGCTAGAATCACCTGTCTTTTGGTTCCTTTCATGTTTCAGGTCGTTATCGAAGGACATTGTCAGCAATCGAGGGAAATAAGCATAGTTACGGACCAGAATCCATCAAATTGAGCAAGGATTAGCATTCTGAGGGTTGAGCACGGCCTGGACTTCGGCCGTGCTGAATTGTCAAGAAGCTGCCCCCACAAGTGCCATTTTGGCACGGTTTCCGTAGCAACCACGACCCATGGTGGCTCAGCATCAGCTTTGGGCACGGCCTGGAAGAGGTCAACACAATGGAATGTGTAGGTTCAGCACGGCCTAGACTCCGCCCGTGCTGACCAGCACAGGCTTGACCACGGCCGTGTTGAAGGGACTATATAAACAAAATTGATTTGGTGAATGAGGGTTCAATTTTCTGACTTGATTTCCAATATACACACTCAATTTATTTATTTCTAGACCTCAATTGTTGACTTTGGGAGATCAACTTCATCAATTGAAGGAAGGATTACACTTGTTTCAATATAGATTTGAAAATCAAGACAAGATTTAGGAGCATTCAATAGGCAAATTAGGGTTTGATATTTTGAATTGGAAAATTAGGGTTTCTTATCCAACTTGAAAGAGAAGGGTGTATATGCTTTCAATTTGCTTTTCCTTATTTGTTCCTTACTTTGTTTTAACTATGAACATGAGTAGCTTGAGCTTTTAAACCCATTGGGGTTTCTATTGTTGATGGATTGTTTGATTTGTTTTGATTATTAAGTTACCAAATTGTAATCCTTCTTGCTTATTAGTAATAAAAGTTAATTTCATTTAACTTGAGACGTTGAGTAAAATGTTGCTTAGATTTTTTAATTGGTATTGAGAAATTCGTTAAATAGTCGGAACTTGATTAAGCAAGAACTAGTTAATAACACTTAGAGATAAGGTTAATCGGCTAGTCGGATTAAGGATTAACAACTCTTAATAGACTTGAATTTAAGCTTAATGCTATGCTGAGATTAATTGTTAGGAAGAGATTCCAGCATTTAGTTCCCAGAGTCAGGAATTCGGTGAGCTCGAGAGAGGAATCGAGTTCATTTTAGGATTTAGGCACGGGTAATCAATTTGGTAATCAAGATAATCACCTTTAGTAATTCCAACGTAATTAGGTCCCCTTTGGGTTTGCTTTCTTCCTGTGTTGCTCCATTATCTTTTCAGATTATTTAACATTTAATTAATTGTTTGTTCATATTCAATCATAGCATAACACTTCATTGAGTTGTTTAGGCTAGATAACATAACGAACGGTAGTAACTCTAGGTTCACCCGATCTCCAAGGATACGACCTTAATACTCACTAGTGCTAGGACGCATCGATAGGTTCACTGCCTTAGGTGTAGGTTGCATCAGTAGCCCATCAAGTTTTTGGCGCCGTTTCCGGGGAATCGTAACAGTGAACTAAAGTGAATTGTTTTCGTGTTACTTTAGTCATTATCTGTTTATTTATTTATTCTTTATTCTTTATTTTATTATTTTTATTGATTAGTGGTTGTTTGAATTGTCGGTTTCAGGTAGTTTATGACCAGGAGCTCTAACCCTGATCCCATAGAACCCTTATCTAACCTGGAGGCACTCTCTCAAATTATTGAGACGACGTTTGCAGGTAGTTGAGGAGGAGGTTGGAGTTACAGTTCAGGTTCATAGAGCTAACGTGAGGTACTTATTCCTGAAAAATGATGCAAAATCGAGATTGATTCGGTGGATTCTTTTGTTGTAGGAATTTGATGTCGAGTTCAAGGATAAGAAAGGTGCGAAGAATCTGGCAACGGACCATTTATCGAGATTGGAGAATCCTCACTTGGATGCACTTGATGAGACGACAATAGACGATCGATTTCCAGAGGAGCATTTATATGTCACCAAGGTATACATTGAAACTCCCTAGTTTTCAGATTATGCTAACTATTTGGTTGCTAGGGTTCTACCAAAGGGTATGACTTATCAGCAAAAGAAGAAATTATTTGCTGATTTGAAATACTACATTTTGAAGATCCCTTTCTATTTAGAGTGTGTGCAGATCAGGTGATTCGCCGTTGTGTGTACGGCGAAGAGACTCTCCAAATATTGAGGCACTGCCATGAGGGACCCACTGGAGGTCATCAAGCGGCAAACCATACAGCGAGGAAGATGCTAGAGGCAGGATTCTATTGGCCTACGCTCTTCCAAAACGCACGACAATTCGTTCAGGTTTGTGATGCTTATCAGCGCGTAGGTAGTATCTCTTCTCATGATGAGATGCCCCAAACTAGTGTGCAAGTTGTTGAGATTTTTGATGGTTGGGGCATTGACTTTATGTGATCCTTTCCCTCTTCATATGGTAATAAGTATATTTTGGTTGCTATTGAGTACTTTTCTAAGTGGCCTGAAGCTCAAGCTGTGGCCACTGATGATGCTAGGGTTGTTTGCAGGTTCCTTAAGTGATTGTTTGCTAGGTTTGGCACACCTAGGGTGCGTATTAGTGATAGAGGAACACATTTCTACAATGCCCAATTAGAGAAGGTACTTAAGTGGTATGGGGTTATTCAACGGTTCTCTACTCCCTATCACCTCCATCAGCACCGCAACAACTAGTCCGAGCTCGAAGAGCACCAGCTGTGAACCCACATGCACCTGGTCGTCATCCATTGTGGACATTCCCTAATGCAAATAATGAAAGTTGATTCCAAGTCATTAGATGGAAGCAAGTGATGGTGGGTCGTTTCATCGACTTCATATCCCTGGAAAGAGTGGGATTGGTTCAGGATCTACGCACTCTATTCGAGACTCTACCGTATGCGCGATTCTTTGACATCATTGAGCCAACCTACCGTGAGCTTACAATTGAGTTCCTCAGCACCTTCTTCCTACAGCAATAGATCACAAACTGGCATCAGCCTGATGCAGTCTATTTCAGACTTGGGGGAAGGGAGTTCTCAATGTCAGTCCTACAATTCGGTATGCATTTGGGATTATGGACTGAGCAGGAGATCTCGGGCGAGGAGTATCAGGGATGTCTCTACATCAACCCAATCTCGTACGACACCATGTGGGACTCATTGGTACTTAGGCCGGAAACGTACTACCCAAGCAGGTCTAAGGCGTCTAGCCTTCTAGATCATCTCCGCTATCTCCATACCTTATTAGCTTACACCATTACAGGCAGAGGAGATAGTTTTGGAGTAGTAACACAGATTGATGTCTTCATCCTCTAGGCTATGCAACATTAGAAGAAGTTAGACTTGGGATATTTATTGGCTCGTCAAGTCCGATCATTTATAGTAAACACCCAGAAGAAGATGCATTATTGTTTTGGCTCGTACATGACTAGGTTATCCAAAAGACTGGATGTATTGGATGACTGCCTGTCAGAGCTTTCAAATATTGGTGATATGATACCACTAGGGATCAAACAGATGATAAAGATGCAGATGATCACGGCTACTAGACATCCACATAGTATAGAGTACAGGCTTATGAATAAAATAGTCAGGGAGGCTAGAGAGGCAGCGGCTAGAGGAGCCCAAGATCCGTCGGTTGGGATCCCGGATGTTAGGATTCCTAACCCAGCTAGAGTGTTTATGCCTCCATCTGGAGCCTCATCCTCTTATTCTACAGAGATATCGAGTGCTCACAATAGTGCTTTGGCTGACTGACTAGATCGAGTCTGCGATCTACAGCAGCAACACTATACTCAATTTATGCAGTTTCAAGAGGAGACTAGGGGCCATGGGTTTGAACAACGTGGTTTCAGCAGCCTATGAGCAAAGGTGCAACCTAGATGACTTCATAAGGGAGCGTATGAAAAGATGATGGACGCTAGAGCATAAAATTAGTGGATCATCGATGATATGGAGTTTGATCTGGCAGGATGCTTCACAGACCCTGATCCACCACAGCCCCTTCCTTCAACGACTTTCCCTGTTCCTCATCTTCCAGCAGATCCAACCAGTGAAGATACACCATCAACAGACTCCTAGTAGCGAAAAGAAATTGTGCTACTTTTCTTTTTCCTTTTTCTTTTTATTTTCTTTATTTTATTTTATTTTATTTTCTTGCTTTTTGCATGCTTAATTTTATGTTATTTCCTTTCATTTTTCCTTTTATGTTAAGTTATTTTAGTTGAACACTATGCTTTCCCAATTTGAAAACTAAGCATGATCTTCAATAACTAAGATGTGCGAGTCATATGCTTACCCAGTTTTAATCTTTCTAATACTGTGGACAGAGTTATACTCAAGTGTGGGGTGTCTCCCTTAATTGTTTAAAAGTAATGATAATGGCCCATGCTTAGGATATTAGGACCTAGGTTTTGCATGACATTCAAGTTTAGTTTATTCTTTCGTAATTAATGACTTAATTCACACTCTAGTACTCGATTGTCCCTCTTTATCTTCTATTCTTGAAAGCAATTTCACTGTATTCAGAATGTCAATTTGGCTGGGTTAAACTGGTGTTACTTGAGTTCCTTGCGAATTTACAACCTTTGACTGTGAACTCTGATTATGTCAACCTCGTATTCAATTTTGTGATGATTCAATTGATAAGTTTAGGAATCAATTGCAAATCTTAGCCACTTCAAACGTGAGTCTTTGAACAAAAAAAAAATTGAGCATCCATTGCACATTATGCTTATAAATTTTCTTGTTTGAGTGTGCGTTGTACTTACTTTCGTTTCAAGAACTTGCTCTCTAATGCTTGTTATGGTTACATGAATTTTTGAATACCATTAGATGATTTAGGCAACTTAGGATTTCACGACATCTGGCCAAAAGCCTACCTTTTGTTCCCATTAGTCAGCCAGTTTGAGCCGTAACCTTTTTTTCATAATTTACACCTAATCACTACGCATACACCATTCTTTACATTTGTTTATCCTTTCACCCTGTATATTGAGTAATTATGTGTTATGTTTTTGGAATCATAGTGCTTAACATTATTTTTAATTCACTTAATCTTTTCAGTCATTCTTTAATGCTCCTTTCAATCCAAAATTGGATATTCATTCTTATTGTTTATGTCAATAACCACAACAGCCCTTGCATAAGCTGCTGTAATATATATACATAGTATATATCAAAAAAAGAAGAAGGAAAAATAAAGAATAAAAGAAAAAAATTATTACTTACTTCTTAGCTTTTAGCTCTTTTGAATCTAACTCTAGTGAGCATCCTTTACTTCAAATAAGGCTTAGTGAATACCTTTATTGTTTGGCACTCAGTTCCTGAAGCATTCAGTTCAAGTAAGTGTATAATTTTTTAGTATACTTTACACTTCTATCCAAATATCCGTACCTTTACCTCAGCCTCATTACAACCCTTAAAAAGACCCTTTGATTTTGGTATTCAATTATTCGCGGTAGCGAAGATGAGATTTATGAGCAAGCTTATGGTAAATAGGTTTTGTGCAGCTACATTGAGAGAATTTTCTTATTTACTTGTAAACACTGTGAGTGATTTGAGAGATTCCTGTGAGGCAATGGTTCTTAGCCTTTAATGTTGATTTGTTTTGTAAGTTGTGTTTCGAGATGATATCATTATATTTCTTTCTTAAAGGTGTACAACTTATTAGTTACTTGAGTTTCATTCTTTATATGTTGAATAGGTTTGAGTTGTGAACTTTAGCATGGATTCTGAAGGATGATTGTTGCTTGTGCATGTATTGAGTTATTGATTGCTTAAGGACAAGCAAAAGCTTAAGTGTGGGGTGATTTGATAGGCATCATATTACAAATATTTACATGCCTAATTGTTTACATTCGTGTGCATAATTATGTTGTTTAATGCTCGAATCACCTGTCTTTTGGTTCCTTTCACGTTTCAGGTCGTTATCGAAGGACATTGTCAGCAATCGAGGGAAATACGCATAATTACGGACTAGAATCCATCAAATTGAGCAAGAACTAGCATTCCGAGGGTTGAGCATGGCATGGACTCTAGTCGTGCTAAATTGTCAAGAAGCTGCCCCTAGGATTGCCATTTTGGCATGGTTTCCGTAGCCACCATGGCCTCCACCACGGCCCGTGGTGGCTCAGCACCGGCTTGGGCACGGCTTGAAAGAGGTCAACATAACGAAATGTGAAGGTTCAGCACGGCTTGGACTCTGCCCGTGCTGACCAGCACAGGCTTGACCACGGCCGAGTTGGAGGGACTATTTAGGCCAAATCGATTTGGTGAATGAGGGTTCGATTTTCTGACTTGATTTCCAATATACACACTCAATTCATTTGTTTCTAGACCTCAATTGTCGACTTTGGGAGATAAATTTCATCAATTGAAGGAAGGATTACACTTGTTTCAACATCGATTTGAAGATCAAGACAAGATGTGGGAGCATTCAAGAGGCAAATTAGGGTTTGATATTTTGAATTAGAAAATTAGGGTTTCTCCTCAAACTTGAAAGAGAAGGGTCTACATCTTTTCAATTTGCTTTTCCTTATTTGTTCCTTACTTTGTTTTAACTATGAGTAGCTAGAGCTTTTAAACCCATTACGGTTTTCATTATTGATGGATTATTTGATTTGTTTTGATTATTAAGTTACCAAATTGTAATCCTTCTTGCTTATCAGTAATAAAAGTTAATTTCATTTCACTTGAGATGTTGAGTAAAATGTTGCTTAGATTATTTGATTGGTATTGAGAAATTCATTAAATGGTCGGAACTTGATTAAGCAAGAACTGGTTAATAACACTTAGAGATAAGGTTAATCGGCTAGCCGGATTAAGGATTAACAACTTTTAATAGACTTGAATCTAACCTTAATCCAGTGCTGAGATTAATTGTTAGGAAGAGATTTTGGCATTTAATTCCCAGAGTTAGGAATTCGATGAGCTCGAGAGAGGATCCGAGCTCATTTTAGGATTCAGGCACAGGTAATCAATTTGGTAATCAAGATAATCACCTTTAGTAATTCCATCGCAATTAGGTCCCCTTTAGGTTTGCTCTCTTCCTGTGTTGCTCCATTATCCTTTCAGATTATTTGACATTTAATTAATTATTTGTTCATATTCAATCATAGCATAACACTTCATTGAGTTGTTCAGACTAGATAACATGGCGAACGGTAGTAACTCGAGGTTCACCTGATCTCCAAGGATACGACTTTGATACTCACTAGTGCTAGGCTGCATCGATAGGTTCACTACCTTAGGTGTAGGTTGCATCAGTAGCCCATTAATACATTCAATGTAGCGAAAACTGGGGCTTTATTATTAATTGCAAAAAGAATACAAGAAAAGAAATTTAGTACAAAGCCAACATAGCAAGGAAACCTAATGGGTTTAATCAATCTAGCTACACATGTTCATGTCCAAAACAAATAGGAATTCAATTACAATGAAAGAATAAAGAAATTGAAACATGTATCCTTTTCCTAGAATTGGATGAACAGCTCAAAGCCTTGATCTATACTGCAATTGATCTCCAAAATGCCTCTTGAATTGCTCCAAAACTCCTCTTTAATCTTCGGTTGAATCCCAAAAGGGTGGATCAGTCTCCTAGAAGCCACCTCGGGATGTCTGAAACTTGTCTAGAAAAACTATAGGGGAAGATGAGGAGTCAAAATCACCGATTCTTTCTCCTTTTTCACTTGTTCAATTTTATATTGTACGTATATACGGGCGTTTTCAAAGCCCGTGTTCCTCAACATGGGCCGTGTCTAGGCCGTGTTAGTCTCCAAATGATAGAATGAACTGAATTGAGCAAGGGCTTGTCCTTGCACATGTTACCAACACAGGCCGTGTCGTCGAATGCAGCAAGGGTGTGTTCTCGCCCGTGTTAGCCAACACGAGCCGTGCTCTCGGGCGTGTTACCCTCGGTAACCATGTTGCTTTAAAGTGCTTAAGCTACACGGCATAGGAGTTTCTGCACGGGCTCAAACACGAGCCATGTTGACTTTCCAAAAACCAACCCAAGATCAAACACCTTTGATTGCGTCTGTTTTTACTCGAAATTGATCTAAGGTCACTCATGTCTTCAAAGAATCACTGCGCTTTATCATCCCTATCGGAATTGACTACCCGATGGAGCTGAGCTGCCATTTGATCTGACTGTGTAACCTGTCTGTCAAGGCCCTTCAAAAGCTGCTGCAGTACCTCGTTAAAACCCTGGAGCTGTGCTCTAGTCTCCTCCTAGAACTGCCTGAACTCAGTGAAGTGCTACTGTTAAAGGTTTGAAAGCCTGTTTAAGCGATCTGCAAGAGGACCTATCTGAGCACTAGAAATGCTGGTAGTATATGAAGATGAAGCACTAGGATAGGGGGTGAAAGCACGTGCGGGGTCAGGTATGTCTCAAGGTTATAGCTCTCGTACGCCTACAGTTGGGTCTTGTGGTACACTAGCTCTAGCCTCCCTAACCTCTTATAGGATTCGGCTGACTAATCTGTACTCAATACCGTGGGGCCCCTGAGAGGTTGTCACCATCCGCATGTTAATCATTCGGCGGACTCCTACTGGTAACATGTCCCCTATCTGGGTTAGCTCACTCAAATAGTCATTTAGAACATCCAACCTCCTAGCCAACTGTGTGATGTAGGGGCCAAAACAGAGATGTATCTTCTTGGACTCCCTCACAAAGGTCATGATCTGACTGGCTAGGAGATAGCCCAAATCTAGCTTTCTATGCTAGTGTAATACCCAAAGGATGAAGACATCAGTCTACGTCACTATCCCAAAGCTCTCCCCTCTACCTGCAATGGTGTAGACCAATAGGGAATGTAGATATTAGACCCGGTCTGGAATTCTGGATGCCTTCGAGCAGCTCGGGTAATAATGCTCAGGCCTGGTCATAATCTCATCCAACATCCTCTCATAAGGGATCTCCTACTTATAACACCCCTGGTAAGCCTCTTTGGTGATCTCCTACTGAGTCCATAACCCTAGGTACATCCCAATTGAGGCACTATCATCGAGAACTGTGTGCCCCCTAACCTGAAAGTAATGGCATCAAACTGATGCCAATCATGATCTACTGTTGTAGAAAGAACTATAGAACTCTATAATGAGCTCCTAGTAGGTAGGCTCAATGATTTTAAAGAAGCGAGCATATGGTAGGGTCTCAAAGAGCTCTTTGACCTTTGGGGCTAGTTTGACCCTCTTTAGTATAGTGAAGTCTATACACCATCCAGTCCTAACTTACTTCCATGAAGAGATTGGAAGCATTGTTGATGGTCTGCTGACTGAAAAGTTAGTAGTCAGTGTTGTACGGCAGCTGGTTGTAGTGCTAAAGGTCTCTGAGGTCTGCTAGCGGCATGGGTGCTAGCGGTGGTCGACCTGGCCGGTGAGAATAAGAGGCATTTGCATCTGTGCGATGGCTCTTGTACTAGGCTTGTCAATTTTATACTGTACGCAATGACCGTCATGTTCGAAGCCCATGTTCCTCAACATGGGCCGTGTCTAACCCATGTTGGTCTTCAAATGACAGAATAAACTGAATCGAGCAAGGGCTTGTTCTGGTCCGTGTTACCAACATGGGTCATATTCTCGAATGTAGCAAGGGTGTGTTCTCGCCTGTGTTAACCAACATAGGCCGTGCTCTAGGGCGTGTTACCCTCAAAAACCGTATTGCTTCAAAGTGCTTAAGCTACATGGGCTAGAATTTCTACACGGGCTCAAACACGAGATGTATTGACTTCGTAAAAGTCAACCCAAGGTCAAACGCCTCTAATTATGTCCGTTTTCACCCGGAATTGATCTAAAATTTCTCGAACACTAATGATGGACCTATAAAATCTCCTCGAATAAAAAGGGACACAGAACACGGGTGATATTGGGATAAAAACACAATAATTCCTAAGAAAGTACACAATATTATGCAAGCAAACATGTGTAAAACTATGCACATCAACGAGATACATACCCATGCGCATGATGGAGAAATAATGTTGCTTTCAATTAATCCAAGTAGGAATGTGCACATTTTGATGTTTAGAATGTGCACATTTTCATTTTTTCATTAAGCCAGCTCATAAAATTGGGGACTACGAGAGTTGTTGGCCAGTTAATTCCTCTCTAGTCCTTAATTTGACTTTATTGTATTTATCTTTCTTTATTTATTTTCTCATATTTAGCTTCTAGTTTCTTCTTCATATGGAATAAGGGCTTTTGCACTATAAAAACTACATGCAACTGAATAGTTAAGGCTAGTGAGCATATTATTTTAGTTTTCTACCTTGTGGGAAATCAAGTGATGGTTTTTTTCAAGAACCTTATGGATTTAGGCATTCTTTGATATAGGCAAAATGGACTATATCAACATCAAATATTCCTAAGTAATTAAAAGAGCAGTTGCCCCACTTGTTTCCTCTTTAAAAACACGCCTAAGTCAAGCACCCACTTTAAGTGCCTTCTTTGGTTTCCTTTTTAAGTGCTTCCCTTGTTTTCCTCTTTTGTTTTTAGTGCCTCCTCTCATGCTCCTTGTAAATTTCGGCCCAAACACAAAGATTCATGTACCAAATAACATTATTATGCTTGATTAACACTAATTCTTCATGTATAGTATATGGCTTGGCTGAAATATCTTAAATAAGCCCATTTAAGGCCTCATTCATTCTTTTGGCTCTAGCTCTTGTAATTGGACCTCCTTATATAATTAATGGATCATTTGGGCTTGGAACTTGTTCTCATTGACTTGGTTGGTTACTTGGCTCCTTGGGCTTTAGGTTTACATCATTAGGTACAAGAATGACAAGTACAGCACAAAGACTTAAGCTCTCACGCACATACCCTTTTGAAAGTAGCTCTTGAACTTGCCTTTGAAGTTCCTTTGTTTCCTTCGGATTACTTCTATACGCCGGTCTATTAAGTATGGCAGCCCTAGGAATGAAGTCTATTTAATGTTCTATGCCTCAAATTGGTGGCAATCCATTAGGCATTTCTTCGGGAAAGTATCTTCAAATTCTTCTAACAAAGCAACAAAAACACTAGGCAAAGATGGGTTATGTTCGTCAGTTGCAATATAAGTTCCTTTGTACAAGAGTATAAACATTAGCTTATTTGAATAATAAGCATGCCTAACCTCACTTTCCCTAGCTAAGAAACTCTCATTCCTCTTACTTTTCTCTTTAGACCGAATCTCATTCTCATCTTTTCTTTCATTTTCTTTCTTTTCACTCTTTGTCTTTCCACTCTCTAAATCATTCTTTTCCACTCTATTGTTTTCAGCCTCTAATCTCTCCCTTTCCATTTTACATTGCTCTTCACACACTTGCTTTGGAATAGTCTTTCTTCCATTCTTGATGAAAAAGAGTACCTATTAAGAAATCCATTATGAACAACCTTTCTATCATATTGCCACGGTCAGCCAAGAAAAATATCACCACATGCATAGGCATGATATCACATAAGATCTCGTCTTGATATCTGCCAATATAAAAAGAAATAATAAGTTGCTTGTTCACCTTTACCTCACCATAATCATTAAGCCATTGAAGCTTATAAGGATATGAATATGGGACGTGAATATGGGATGATGAGCTAGCTACATTGGCATAACTCCTACTATTAATGATAACACTACATGCCTTACCTTGTACATGACATCTAGTATGGAAAATGTTGTCCCCTTATTGTTCAAAATCATCCTCTCTCATGTGAGCATTGAATGCTCTTCTAGCAACATACAAACCTTCGCTAATAGGACCCTCGATAGCATCATCATTCCTATCCTCTAATGGTGGCATCTCATCCTCACTACTTTCTCCATCACTAGTCGATTCCAACTCCTCATGTTCTCTAGTGATCATAGCCCTTTTATTAGGATATTGTGATGCTATATGACTATTTCCTAAACACTTGAAACACTTAATGTTCCTAGTTTTTCCTTTGGAACCTTCATCCTTATTGTTCTCTTTATAGGCTGAATCACTCTTTCTCTTAGTTTCATCAAAACTAGCTCTACTGACTCCCCTTGAATCCCCTTTTCAATCTCTATATGCCTACCAAACATCACAACACACTAATTTCTGCTTGGATTAATCAAAAATAATATGATTTCTCCCTTACGCACATAGATTCACATCTCATCCTGGTTGATCATCAAGCTAGGCCCTAATGTCATAGGTCAAGCTTGTTAATTGCATTCCCATGATTCCTTATGCTAATCCTTGTGTCATCAGGAGTATTCGTGCATAGAGGAACAAAGAATAATGGACACTCCAATGGTGTAAATCCTGAATCAGAATAATTGGGCGTTCCTCCATTCATGTCATCCCGCTTTGCTCTAAAAAATTCGTTCATGATCATTCAGTGAATGACATTAATACTTAATCAACTAATTTTCTTTCTTCGCATTTGTCCAGGCATTGGCTCAATGCTTATGATTGTAGCTTCTACGCGCTTTCGCTCAACATTCTCATGTTTATGCTCACCAAATAAAACCAAACCATCACAGTAGACATAAATTAGAAAGAGACGCATAAGAAAATGAATAGAATGAGAACATAGGTAGGATCACGAATCCAATAAGGAAAGAAATTGCGAGTTCTTTATTCTCTTCCATATGGCTAAGTGTAAGGATCAAATCAAATTGATCTAAACACAAGAGTAGACAAAGAACATAAAAGAAAGAAAAGATGTGAGCGATAAGTCCAGGTTTACTAGCGCGAGTCTTCATAAGTTTGTAAGTTCTTGAAAGAAGACATAACTTGATTTCTTGTAATATAGAAGACTGAAATGATACATTCACTAGCCTAAAATATTCGAATGCATGCGATTTTCATAGTGCGAAAGCCCTCATTCCATAAGAAGATGAAACCAAGCAAAATATGAATAAATAAACAAGAACTAGAGAGGAGTTAACTGGTAAACAACTATTGTAGTTCAAAGTTCACTGCCTTAGTTGTAGTTGCATAAGAAGCGCATCACCCATCCTGCTTGAACATCAAGTCACGCTACAATGCCAGTGACGAAGCTTGTCAATTATGCTCCCATGACTCCTTAACAAAAATAAGGAAAAATATGTGTAGGCTTACCTAATAATACCCCAACCTAATATTCTTCATTACATGCATCCCAAGCATCAAAATACATGCATTCCTGCTTGTATGAATCAAAAGCAATATGATTTTCCCTTCCATGCATGGATTTGCATCCTAAGCTGCTTGATCATTAAGTCGCGCTCCAATGCCATCAGTCAAGCTTGTCAATTGCGTTCCCATGATTCCTTAACGAAAATAAGGAGAATTTGAGTGGGCGTACTGATTAACACTCTAGCCCAATTTACTTCATTATAAGCCTCCCAAACATCAAAACGCGCTCATTCCCACTTAGATTAATAGAAGACAACATGATTTCTCCCTTACGTTGATGGATTTCCATCTCATCCTGCTTGATCATCGAACTAAGCCCCAATGTCACTAGTCAAGCTTGTTAATTGCACTCCCATGATTTCTTACGCTAGTCCTTGTGTCACCAAGCCTTAAGGAATAAGTAAAGATGGAGATCCTAATGGTACAAATCCTGAATCGAAATATTTGGGCATGCCTTGATTCTAGGCATTTCATCTTTCCTCTAAAAGATTTGTCTGCTATCATTCGGAGAATGATATCAATACTCAATCAACTAATTTTCTTTCTTCACATTTTTCCAAGCATTAGATAGGTGCCTATGATTATCGCTTCTGCATGCTTTAACTCAACAATTGTGTTTATGCCCCCAAATAAAACTAAACCATCATACTAAACAGATATTGGAAAGAGAGATGTAAAAGAAACAAGCAAAATGACAACATAGGTGGGGTTTTCGATCCAATAAGGAAAGAAATCACAAGTTTTTTGTTCTCTTCCATACGTTTAAGCGTAAGGATCAAATCAAATTAATTTAAACATAAGGGTAAACAAAGAACACAAAATAAAGGAAGGATATGAATGATTTTTCTACATTCACTAGCACGAGTGTTGAGAAGTCCATAAGGTTCTTAAAAGAACCCATAACATGATTTCCTGCAAGGTAGAAAGCTGAAATAATATGCTCACTAGGCTCAAGTATTCAATTGCATGTAGATTTTATAGTGCGAAAGCCCTCATTCCATAAGAAGAAGAAACTATAAGCTAAATATGAAAAAGATAAGTAAAGAAAGATGAATAAACTAAAGTCAAATCAAGAACTAGAGAGGAGTTGACCGGCCAACGACTCTCGTAGTCCCAAATTCTATTAGCCAGTTTAATGAAAATAAGGGAAAATTCTCGTGAGCATACCTAATAACACTTCGACCTAAATTACATCATTATATGCATCCCAAACATCAAATCGTGTGCATTTCCATATGGATTAATCGAAAGCAATATGGTTTCTCCATTACGTGTGTGGATTAGTGTCTCATCCTGCTTGATCATCAAGTCACATTATAATGCCACCGATAAAGCTTGTATATTACGTTCTCATGACTCCTTAATGAAAATAAAGGAGAATTCATGTGGGCGTACCTAATAATACTCCGTCCTAATTTGCTTCATTATATACCTTCCAAACATCAAAACGCATGCCTTCCCACTTGTATTAATTCAAAGCAAAATGATTTCTCTCTTACGCGCGTGGATTTGCATCTCATGCTATTTGATCATCAAGTGACGCCCCTATGCCATCGATCAAGCTTGTCAATAGCGTTCCCATGATTCCTTAATGATAATAAGGCAGGGGCCTACCTAATAACACTCCAACAATTGTGCGCCTACCTAATAACACTTTGACCCTTATTTCTTCATTATATGCATCCCAAAATCAAAAGGCTCCATTATCGCTTGTATCATGCTTGGATTAATTGAAAAGAACATGATTTCTCCCTTACGCTCATGGATTTATATCTCGTCCTACTTGATCATGAAGCTAAACCCTAATGCTACATGTTAAGCTTATCCTTTGCATTGCCATGATTCTTTAAGCCAATCATTGGGCCATTAAGAGTCCTCGTGCCTAGAGGAATAAGGAATGATAGGGACCACAATGCTGCAAATCTTGAATTGGAATATTTGGGCATCCCTCGATTTTTGGTGTTCCTTCTTTCCTCCAAAAGGTTCGTCCGTGATCATTCAGAAAATGATATCAATACTCGATCAACTATTTTTCTTTCTGCACATTTGTCTAACCATTGGATAGGTGCCTATGATTGTCGCATCCACGCACTTTAACTCAACACTGGTGTTTATGCTCACCAAAGAGAACTAAACCATCATATTACACATAGATTAGAAAGAGACAAATAAAAGCAACAAACGAATGAGAATATAGGTAGGATTTCATGTTTGATAAGGAAAGAAAATGTCAGTTCTTTATTCTCTTCCATGGCTAATCATAAGGATCAAATTGAATCGATTTAAAATACAAGGGTATACAAAGAACACAAAAGAAAGGAAGAACGTGAGTAATAGGTCTAGGTTCGCTAGTCCGAGTCTTTGTAAATTCGTAAATTTCTTGAAAGAATCCATATCTCAATTCTCTACAAGTAGAAAATTAAAATAATATGCTCACTAGACTCAAATATTCAGTTGCATGCGGTTTTGATAATGCAAAAGCCCTCATTTCATAAGAAGAAAAAACTAGAAGCTAAATATGAATAAATCAATAAAAAAATATGAATAAACTAAACTCATCTCTGGTTCTTAATTTGACTTTCGTTTATTCATCTTTCTTTATTTATTTATTCATATTTTTAGCTTCTAGTTTCTTTTTCTTATGAAATGAGGGCTTTCGCACTATGAAAACCACATGCAACTAAATATTTGAGCTTAATGAGTTTATTATTTCAGTTTTCTACCTCATAGAGAATTGAGATATGGGTTTTTTCAAGAACTTTGTGGACTTATGAAGACTCACACTAGTGCACCTAGACCTCTCACTGACGTCCTTCCTTTAATTTGTGTTTTTTTGTCTACCATTGTATCTAAACTCACATAGGCGTACCAAATAACACTTCAGCCCAATGTACTTCATTATATGCCCCCCAAACATCAAAATGCACTCATTCTCACTTCGACAAATGTGAAGAAAGAAAATTAGTTGATTGAGTATTGATATCAATCTCTGAATAATCTCGGACGAATCTTTTCGAGGATAGAGGGAACACCGAGAATCGAAGCACATCAAAATATGCTGATTCAAGATTTGCACCATTGGGATCTCCATCATTCATTGATCCTTTAGGAATGAGGACTCCTGATGACACAAGGATTGGCATAAGGAATCATGGCAATGCAACCGATAGGCTTGATTAATGGCATTGGGGCTTAGCTTGATGATCAAGGAAGACAAAATGTAAATCCATGCGCATAAGGGAGAAATCATGTTGTTTTCGATTAATATAAGCATAATACAAGCACGAATATGAGAATTTTGATGTTTGGGATGCATATAATGAAGTAATTTGGGTCAAAGTGTTATTATGTAGGCCCATGCAAATTTTTCCTTACTTTAATTAATCTAGCTCATAAAATTTGGGACTATGAGAGTTCTTGATTAATCAACTCCTCTATGGTCCTTAATTTGACATTAGTTTATTTATCTTTCTTAATTTATATATTCATATTTAACTTCTAGTTTCTTCTTCTTATGGAATGAGGGCTTCCGTATTATGAAGATTGCATGCAACTTAATATTTGAGGCTAGTGATTTGATCCTTACGCTTAGCCGTATGGAAGAGAATAGAGGACTTGCAATTTCTTTCCTTATCGAACCTGAAATCCTACTTATGTTTTCATTTTGTTTGTTTCTTTTGTTCCTATCTTTCTAGTCTCTGTCTAGTATGATGGTTGGTTTATTTAGGAAGCATAAACATCAGTGTTGAGTGAAAGCGCATGGAATTGGCAATAATAGGCACTGATCCAATGCTTTGAAAAATGCAAAGAAATAAAATTAGTTGATTGAGTATTGATATCATTCTCCAACTAATCACAGATGAATCTCTTCGAGGAAAGAGGGAACGACGAGAATTGAGGGACGACCAAATATTCTAATTCAGAATTTGCACCATTGAGGTCTCCATCATCCCTCTTTCCTCTAGATACAAGGACTCTTGATGACAAAAGGATTAGCGTAAGGAATTGATGAGAACCCATATAGCACAAGAAATTCTACACTAATAAGGAATTCTAATGATGCAAATCCAACAAGGAATTCTAATGATGCAAATCCTACTTAGTTAAGGAATCCTATTTTAATAAGGAGTAGTAATTCCACTAGGAGTCCTAATCCAGCAAGGAGTCCTAATGATATGAGGAGTCCAAGAGACAAAAGGAATCCTATTTTCACTAGGAATCCTAATCCAACTAAGAGTCCTAGTCCGATTCGAAGTCCAAGTGGGCTTGGGCTTAATAAAAAAAATGGGCCTCAAGATACTCTTATCAACTCAATCCAACATATGGAGGCATCAAGAAAAGATAAGCCCAAGATAATCAAGTCAAGCTATTTGGAGTTCAATACTTGAGAATGGGCCGCATATCACATGTTACTTAAGTCCAATTGTAATATTTATTATATAGGCTTGCATTGGATGAATTTTAGGAGTTATTTTTTCATTTAAAGAAGTCTTTTAATAGTTAGGAGTATTGATATCATTCTTTGAATGATCACTGACGAATCATTTGGAGCAAAGGAAGAACGATGAAAATCAAGGCACGCCCAAATACTCTGATTCAGGATTTAAACCAATGGAATCTCCATCACTCCTTATTCCTCCATGCATGAGGGCACCTATGACATGAGAATTAGTATAATGAATCATGAGAATGCTATTGACAAGCTTGACTGGTGCCATTAGGGCTTAGCTTGATGATCATGTACGAAGAGATGTAACTACACTTGCACAAGAGAGAAATCATATTGTTAAGCATAATACAATTGGAATGTGATTCTTTTAATGTTTAGGACGCATATAATGAAGTAATTTTATTTATAGTGTAATTAAGTAGGCCCACATGAATTTTCCTTGGATTTGTTAAGCTGGTTCTTAAAATTTAGGACTGTGAGAGTTGTTAACCAGTCAACTCTTTTGTAATTCTTGATTTCATTTTAGTTATTCATCTTTCTTTATTTTTTATTCATATTTAGCTTCTAGTTTATTCTTCTTATGGAATGAGGACTTTCGCACAATAAAAACCATATACAACCGAATACTTGAGGCTAGTGAGCATAATATTTCAGTTCTTTACCTTGTAGGAAATCAAGTTATGGGTTCTTTCAAGTACTTCACAGACTTATCAACATTCACGATCGCGGGCAAAGACTTATCACTCACGCCTTCGATTCTTTTGAACGAGTATTGATATCATTCCCTAAATGATCGAGCATTGATATCATTCCCTAAATCGTCGAGAAAACAACCACGTAACAGGGATATATCTGTCAATATGAGTAAACAACCCGGTAAGAGTGGTATATTTTTTAATATGAGAAAACAACCCCGTAAGAGGTGTATATTTGTAAATATTAGAAAACAATCCCAAAAAAGTGGTATATTTGTCAATATTAGAAAACAACCCCGTCAGAGCGGTATTTTGTCAATATGAGAAAATAACCCCGTAAGAGGGGTATATTTGTCAATATCAGAAAACAACCCCGTAAGAGGGGTATATTTGTCAATATGAGAAAACAATCGCGTAAGAAGGGTATGCTTGTCACTATTAGAAAAGAACCTCGTAAGAGGGGTATATTTGTCAATATTAGAAAATAAACCCGTCAGTGCGGTATTTTGTCAATATTAGAAAACAACCCCGTCAGAGCGGTATTTTGTCAATATGAGAACACAACCCCATAAGAGGAGTATATTTGTCAATATTCGAAAACAACCCTGTAAGAGGGGTATATTTGTCAATATGAGTAGACAACCCTATAAGAGTGGTATATTTTTTCATATGAGAAAACAACCCCGTAAGAGGTGTATATTTGTAAATATTAGAAAACAATCCCAAAAAAGTGGTATATTTGTCAATATGAGAAAACAACCTAGTCAGAAGGGTATATTTGTCAATAAGAGAAAACAACCCCGTAAGAGGGGTATATTTGTCAATATTAGAAAACAACCACAAACAAGTGTATATTTTTCAGAATGAGAAAACAACCCTGTAAGAGGAGTATATTTGTCAATATTAGAAAACAACCCCGTAGAAGGGGTATATTTATCAATATTAGAAAACAACCCCGAAAGAGTGGTATATTTGTTACTATTAGAAAACAACCCCGCCAAACCAGTATTCTGTCAATATGAGAAAATAACCCCGTAAGAGGGTTATGTTTGTCAATATCAGAAAACAACCCCGTAAGAGGGATATATGAGTCAATATGAGAAAACAACCCCAAAAGAAGGGTATATTTGTCAATATTATAAAACAACCCCGTAAGATGGGTATATTTGTCAATATTAGAAAACCAGTCCAAAAATGTATATTTTTAATATGAGAAAACAACCACGTAAGAGGAGTATATTTGTCACCCGTAACAGGGATATATCTGTCAATATGAGTAAACAACCCGGTAAGAGTGGTATATTTTTTAATATGAGAAAACAACCCCGTAAGAGGAGTATATTTGTCAACATTAGAAAACAATCCCAAAAAAGTGGTATATTTGTCAACATGAGAAAACAACCCAGTCAGAGGGGTATATTTGTCAATAAGAGAAAACAACCCCGTATGAGGGGTATATTTGACAATATTAGAAAACAACCACAAAAAAGTGGTATATTTGTCAATATTAGAAAACAATCCCGTAAGAGGGGTATGTTTGTCAATATGAGAAAACAATCGCGTATGAAGGGTATATTTGTCAATATTAGAAAACAATCCCGTAAGAGGGGTATATTTGTCAATGTTACAGAATAACCCCGTTAGAGCGGTATTTTGTCAATATGAGAAAATAACCCCGTCAGAGGGGTATATTTGTCAATATGAGAAAACAACCCCGTAAGAGGGGTATAATTGCAAATATGAGAAAAGAACCCCGCAAGAGGGGTACATTTGTCAAAATTAGAAAAAAAACCCCGTAAGAGCGGTATATGTGTCAATATGAGAAAAAAACCCCGAAAGAAGGGTATATTTGTCAATATTATAAAACAACCCCGTAAGAGGGGTATATTTGTCAATATTAGAAAACAAGCCCAAAAAAGTGGTGTATTTTTTAATATGTGAAAACAACGACGTAAGAGGAGTATATTTGTCACCCGTAAGAGGGGTATATCTGTCAATATTATAAAACAATCACGTAAGAGGGGTATATTTGTCAATATTAGAAAATAACCCCGTAAGAGGAGCATATTTGTCACCCGTAAGAGTGGTATATTTTCTAATATGAGAAAATAACCCCGTAAGAGGAGTATATTTGTCAGTATTAGAAAACAATCTCAAAAAAGTGGTATATTTGTCAATATGAGAAAACAACCCAGTTAGAGGGGTATATTTGTCAGTAAGGGAAAACAACCCCGTAAGAGGGGTACATTTGACAATATTAGAAAACAACCCCAAAAAAGTGGCATATTTGTCAATAAGAGAAAACAACCCCGAAAGAGGGGTATATTTTGTCAATATTAGAAAACAACCCAAAAAAAGTGGTATATTAGAAAACAACCCCGTAAGAGGGGTATATTTGTCAATATGAGAAAAGAACCCCGCAAGAGGGGTACATTTGTCAATATTAGAAAATAACCCCGTAAGAGGCGTATATGTGTCAATATTAGAAAACAACCCCGTAAGAAGGGTATATTTGTCAATAGTATAAAACAACCCCGTAAGAGGGGTATATTTGTCAATATTAGAAAACAAGCCCAAAAAAGTGGTATATTATTTAATATGAGAAAACAACCCCGTAAGAGGAGTACATTTGTCACCCTTAAGAGGAGTATATCTGTCAATATGAGTACACAACCCCGTAAGAGTGGTATATTTTTTAATATGAGAAAACAACCCCGTAACAGGAGTATATTTGTCAGTATTAGAAAACAATCTCAAAAAAATGGTATATTTGTCAATATTATAAAACAACCCAGTCATAGGGGTATATTTGTCAGTAAGAGAAAACAACCCCGTAAGGGGGGTATATTTGTCAATATTAGAAAACAACCCCAAAAAAGTGGTATATTTGTCAATATGAAAAAACAACCTAGTCAGAGGGGTATATGTGTTAATAAGAGAAAACAACCCTATAAGAGGGGAATATTTGTCAATATTAGAAAACAACCCCAAAAAAGTGGTATATTAGGAAACAACCCCGTAAGAGGGGTATATTTGTCAATATTAGAAAATAACCCCGTAAGGGGGGCATATTTATCAATATGAGAAAAGAACCCCGCAAGAGGGGTACATTTGTCAATATTAGAAAACAACCTCGTAAGAGGGGTATATGTGTCAACATGAGAAAATAACCTCGTAAGAAGGGTATATTTGTCAATATTATAAAACAACCCCGTAAGAGTGGTATATTTGTCAGTATTAGAAAACAACCCCGTAAGAGGGGTATATTTGTCAATATGAGAAAAGAACCCCGCAAGAGGGGTACATTTGTCAATATTAGAAAACTACCCCGTAAGAGGCGTATATGTGTCACTATGAGAAAACAACCCCGTAAGAAGGGTATATTTATCAATATTATAAAATGACCCCGTAAGAGGGGTATATTTGTTAATATTCGAAAACAAGCCCAAAAAAGTGGTATATTATTTAATATGAGAAAACAACCCTATAAAAGGAGTATGTTTGTCACCCTTAAGAGGGGTATATCTATTAATATGAGTAAACAACCCTGTAAGAGTGGTATATTTTTTAATATGAGAAAACAGCCCCGTAAGACGAGTATATTTGTCACCCGTAAGGGGGTTATATCTGGCAATATGAGTAAAAACATGATAAGAGGGGTATATTTGTCACCATGAGAATACAACCTAGTCAGAGGGGTATATGTGTCAATAAGAGAAAACTACCCCGTAAGAGGGGTATATTTGACAATAACAGAAAACAACCAAGAAAAAGTAGTACATTTGTCAATATTAGAAAATAACCCCATAAGAGGAGTATATTTGTCAATATTACAAAACAATCCCAAAAAAGTGGTATATTTGTCAACATGAGAAAACAACCCAGTCAGAGGGGTGTATTTGTCAATAAGAGAAAACAACCCCGTAAGTGGGGTCTATTTGACAATATTAGAAAACAACCACATAAAAGTGGTATATTTGTCAATATTAAAGAACAACCCCGTAAGAGGGGTATATTTGTCAATATTAGAAAACAATCCTATTAAAGTGGTATATTTTTTAATATGAGAAAACAACCCTGTAAGAGTAGTATATTTGTCACTCGTAAGAGGGGTATATTTGTCAATATGAGTAATCAACCCCGTAAGAGTGTTATATTTTTTAAGACGAGAAAACAACCCCGTAAGAGGAGTATATTTGCCAATATTAGAAAACAATCTCAAAAAAGTGGTATATTTGTGAATATGAGAAAACAACCCAGTCAGAGGGGTATATTTGTCAGTAAGAGAAAACAACCCCGTAAGAGGGGTATATTTGTCAATATTAGAAAACAACCCCAAAAAAGTGGTATATTAGAAAACAACCCTGTAAGAGGGGTATATTTGTCGATATTAGAAAACAACCCCGTAAGAGGGGTATATTTATCAATATGAGAAAAGAACCCCGTAATAGGGGTACATTTGTCAATATTATAAAACAATCACGTAAGAGGGGTATATTTGTCAATATTAGAAAACAACCCCAAAAAAGTGGTATATTTGTCAATATGAAAAGACAACCCTGTCAGACGGGTATATTTGTCAATAAGAGAAAATAACCCCGTAAGAGGGGTATATTTGTCAATATTAGAAAACAACCCCCAAAAAGTGGTATATTAGAAAACAACCCCGTAAGAGGCGTATATTTGTCAATATTAGAAAACAACCCCCAAAAAGTGGTATATTTGTCAATATGAAAAAACAACCCAGTCAGAGGGGTATATTTGTCAATAAGAGAAAACAACCACGTAAGAGGGGTATATTTATCAATATTAGAAAACAACCCAAAAAAAGTGGTATTTTAGAAAACAACCCCGTAAGAGGGGTATATGTGTCAATATGAGAAAACAACCCCGTAAGAACGGTATGTTTGTCAATATTATAAAACAACCCCGTAAGATGGGTTTATTTGTCAATATTAGGAAACAAGCCCAAAAAAGTGGTATATTTTTTAATATGAGAAAACAACCCCGTAAGAGGAGTATATTTGTCACCTGTAAGAGGGTTATATCTGTCAATTTGAGTAAACAACCCCGTAAGAGTGGTATATTTTTTAATAAGAGAAAACTACCCCGTAAGAGGAGTATATTTGTCAATATTAGAAAACAATCTCAAAAAAGTGGTATATTTGTCAACATGTGAATACAACCCAGTCAGAGGGGTATATTTGTCAATAAGAGAACGTAACCCCGTAAGAGGGGTATATTTGTCACTAAGAGAAAACAACCCCGTAAGAGGGGTATGTTTGTCAATAAGAGAAAACAACCCCGTAAGAGGGGATATTTGTCAATATTAGAAAACAACCCCAAAAAAGTGGTATATTAGAAAACAACCCCGTAAGAAGGGTATATTTGTCGATATTAGAAAACAAAATCGTAAGAGGGGTATATTTGTCAATATGAGTGAACAACCCCGTAAGAGGTGTATATTTGTCAATATTAGAAAACCACCTCGTAAGAGGGGTATATTTGTCAATATTAGAAAACAACCTAAAAAAAGTGGTATATTGGAAAACAACCCCGTAAGAGTGGTATATGTGTCAATATGAGAAAACAACCCCGTAAGAAGGGTATGTTTGTCAATATTATAAAACAACCCCGTAAGATGGGTTTATTTGTCAATATTAGCAAACAAGCCCAAAAAAGTGGTATATTTTTTAATATGAGAAAACAACCCCGTAAGAGGAGTATATTTGTCAATATTAGAAAACAAGCCTAAAAAAGTGGTATATTTTTTAATATGAGAAAACAACCCCGTAAGAGGAATATATTTGTCACTCGTAAGAGGGGTATATTTGTCAATATGAGTGAACAACCCCGTAAGAGGTGTGTATTTGTCAATATTAGAAAACCACCTCGTAAGAGGGGTATATTTGTCAATATTAGAAAAGAACCCTGCAAGAGAGGTACATTTGTCATCATCAGAAACCAACCCCGTAAGAGGCTTATATTTGTCAATATTGGAAAACAACCCCCAAAAAGTGGTATATTTGTCAATATGAAAAAATAACCCAGTCAGAGGGGTATATTTGTCAATAAGAGAAAACAACCCCGTAAGAGGGATATATTTGTCAATATTAGAAAACAACCCCAAAAAAGTGGTATATTAGAAAACAACCCCGTAAGAGGGGTATATGTGTCAATATGAGAAAACAACCCCGTAAGAAGGGTATGTTTGCCAATATTATAAAACAACCCCGTAAGATGGGTTTATTTGTCAATATTAGCAAACAAGCCCAAAAAAGTGGTATATTTTTTAATATGAGAAAACAACCCCGTAAGAGGAGTATATTTGTCACCCGTAAGAGGGTTATATCTGTCAATCTGAGTAAACAATCCCGTAAGAGTGGTATATTTTTTAATATGAGAAAATTACCCCGTAAGAGGAGTATATTTGTCAGTATTAGAAAACAATCTCAAAAAAGTGGTATATTTGTCAACATGAGAAAACAACCCAGTTAGAGGGGTATATTTGACAATAAGAGAAAATAACACCGTAAGAGGGGTATATTTGTCAATAAGAGAAAACAACCCCGTAAGAGTGGTACGTTTGTCAATAAGAGAAAACAACCCCGTAAGAGGGGGATATTTGTCAATATTAGAAAAAAACCCCAAAAAAGTGGTATATTCGAAAACAACACCGTAAGAAGGGTATATTTGTCGATATTAGAAAATAACATCGTAAGAGGGGTATATTTGTCAATATGAGAAAAGAACCCCGCAAGAGGGGTAGATTTGTCAATATTATAAAACAATCACGTAAGAGGGGTAGATTTGTCAATATTAGAAAACAAGCCCAAAAAAGTGGTATATTTTTTAATATGAGAAAACAACCCCGTAAGAGGAATATATTTGTCAGTCGTAAGAGGGGTATAGTTGTCAATATTTGTGAACAACCCCGTAAGAGGTGTATATTTGTCAATATTAGAAAACCACCTCGTAAGAGGGGTATATTTGTCAATATTAGAAAAGAACCCTGCAAGAGAGGTACATTTGTCATCATTAGAAACCAACCCCGTAAGAGGCGTATATTTGTCAATATTAGAAAACAACCCCCAAAAAGTGGTATATTTGTCAATATGAAAAAACAACCCAGTCAGAGGGGTATATTTGTCAATAAGAGAAAACAACCCCGTAAGAGGGGTATATTTGTCAATATTAGGAAACAACCCCAAAAAAGTGGTATATTAGAAAACAACCCCGTAAGAGGGGAATATGTGTCAAAATGAGAAAACAACCCCGTAAGAAGGGTATGTTTGTCAATATTATAAAACAACCCCGTAAGATGGGTTTATTTGTCAATATTAGCAAACAAGCCCAAAAAAGTGGTATATTTTTTAATATGAGAAAACAACCCCGTAAGAGGAGTATATTTGTCACCCGTAAGAGGGTTATATCTGTCAATCTGAGTAAACAATCCCGTAAGAGTGGTATATTTTTTAATATGAGAAAATTACCCCGTAAGAGGAGTATATTTGTCAGTATTAGAAAACAATCTCAAAAAAGTGGTATATTTGTCTACAGGAGAATACAACCCAGTTAGAGGGGTATATTTGACAATAAGAGAAAATAACCCCGTAAGAGGGATATATTTGTCAATAAGAGAAAACAACCCCGTAAGAGTGGTACGTTTGTCAATAAGAGAAAACAACCCCGTAAGAGGGGTATATTTGTCAATATTAGAAAACAACCCCAAAAAAGTGGTATATTAGAAAACAACCCCGTAAGAGGGGTATATTTGTCGATATTAGAAAACAACCCCGTAAGAGGGGTATATTTATCAATATGAGAAAAGAACCCCGCAAGAGGGGTACATTTGTCAATATTATAAAACAATCACGCAAGAGGGGTAGATTTGTCAATATTAGAAAACAAGCACAAAAAAGTGTTATATTTTTTAATATGAGAAAACAACCCCGTAAGAGGAATATATTTGTCAATATTAGAAAATAACCCCGCAAGAGGGGTACATTTGTCAATATTAGAAAATAACCCCGTAAGAGGCGTATATGTGTCAATATTAGAAAACAACCCCGTAAGAAGGGTATATTTGTCAATAGTATAAAACAACCCCGTAAGAGGGGTATATTTATCAATATTAGAAAACAAGCCCAAAAAAGTGGTATATTATTTAATATGAGAAAACAACCCCGTAAGAGGAGTACATTTGTCACCCTTAAGAGGAGTATATCTGTCAATATGAGTACACAACCCCGTAAGAGTGGTATATTTTTTAATATGAGAAAATAACCCCGTAACAGGAGTATATTTGTCAGTATTAGAAAACAATCTCAAAAAAATGGTATATTTGTCAATATTATAAAACAACCCAGTCATAGGGGTATATTTGTCAGTAAGAGAAAACAACCCCGTAAGGGGGGTATATTTGTCAATATTAGAAAACAACCCCAAAAAAGTGGTATATTTGTCAATATGAAAAAACAACCTAGTCAGAGGGGTATATGTGTTAATAAGAGAAAACAACCCTATAAGAGGGGAATATTTGTCAATATTAGAAAACAACCCCAAAAAAGTGGTATATTAGGAAACAACCCCGTAAGAGGGGTATATTTGTCAATATTAGAAAATAACCCCGTAAGGGGGGCATATTTATCAATATGAGAAAAGAACCCCGCAAGAGGGGTACATTTGTCAATATTAGAAAACAACCTCGTAAGAGGGGTATATGTGTCAACATGAGAAAACAACCTCGTAAGAAGGGTATATTTGTCAATATTATAAAACAACCCCGTAAGAGGGGTATATTTGTCAGTATTAGAAAACAACCCCGGAAGAGGGGTATATTTGTCAATATGAGAAAAGAACCCCGCAAGAGGGGTACATTTGTCAATATTAGAAAACTACCCCGTAAGAGGCGTATATGTGTCACTATGAGAAAACAACCCCGTAAGAAGGGTATATTTATCAATATTATAAAATGACCCCGTAAGAGGGGTATATTTGTTAATATTAGAAAACAAGCCCAAAAAAGTGGTATATTATTTAATATGAGAAAACAACCCCATAAAAGGAGTATGTTTGTCACCCTTAAGAGGGGTATATCTGTTAATATGAGTAAACAACCCTGTAAGAGTGGTATATTTTTAATATGAGAAAACAAAATTGTAAGACGAGTATATTTGTCACCCGTAAGAGGGTTATATCCGGCAATATGAGTAAAAACACAGTAAGAGGGGTATATTTGTCACCATGAGAATACAACCTAGTCGGGAGGGGTATATGTGTCAATAAGAGAAAACTACCCCGTAAGAGGGGTATATTTGACAATGTGAAACAACCAAGAAAAGTAGTACATTTGTCAATATTAGAAAATAACCCCATAAGAGGAGTATATTTGTCAATATTACAAAACAATCCCAAAAAAGTGGTATATTTGTCAACATGAGAAAACAACCCAGTCAGAGGGGTGTATTTGTCAATAAGAGAAAACAACCCCGTAAGTGGGGTCTATTTGACAATATTAGAAAACAACCACATAAAAGTGGTATATTTGTCAATATTAAAAACAACCCCGTAAGAGGGGTATATTTGTCGATAGGAAACAACCCCTAAGGAGGGGTATATTTGTCAATATGAGAAAAGAACCCCGCAAGAGGGGTACATTTGTCAATATTAGAAAACTACCCCGTAAGAGGCGTATATGTGTCACTATGAGAAAACAACCCCGTAAGAAGGGTATATTTATCAATATTATAAAATGACCCCGTAAGAGGGGTATATTTGTTAATATTAGAAAACAAGCCCAAAAAAGTGGTATATTATTTAATATGAGAAAACAACCCCATAAAAGGAGTATGTTTGTCACCCTTAAGAGGGGTATATCTGTTAATATGAGTAAACAACCCTGTAAGAGTGGTATATTTTTAATATGAGAAAACAAACATAAGACGAGTATATTTGTCACCCGTAAGAGGGTTATATCTGGCAATATGAGTAAAAAACACAGTAAGAGGGGTATATTTGTCACCATGAGAATACAACCTAGTCAGAGGGGTATATGTGTCAATAAGAGAAAACTACCCCGTAAGAGGGGTATATTTGACAATAACAGAAAACAACCAAGAAAAAGTAGTACATTTGTCAATATTAGAAAATAACCCCATAAGAGGAGTATATTTGTCAATATTACAAAACAATCCCAAAAAAGTGGTATATTTGTCAACATGAGAAAACAACCCAGTCAGAGGGGTGTATTTGTCAATAAGAGAAAACAACCCCGTAAGTGGGGTCTATTTGACAATATTAGAAAACAACCACATAAAAGTGGTATATTTGTCAATATTAAAAAACAACCCCGTAAGAGGGGTATATTTGTCAGTATTAGGAAACAACCCCGGAAGAGGGGTATATTTGTCAATATGAGAAAAGAACCCCGCAAGAGGGGTACATTTGTCAATATTAGAAAACTACCCCGTAAGAGGCGTATATGTGTCACTATGAGAAAACAACCCCGTCAGAAGGGTATATTTATCAATATTATAAAATGACCCCGTAAGAGGGGTATATTTGTTAATATTAGAAAACAAGCCCAAAAAAGTGGTATATTATTTAATATGAGAAAACAACCCCATAAAAGGAGTATGTTTGTCACCCTTAAGAGGGGTATATCTGTTAATATGAGTAAACAACCCTGTAAGAGTGGTATATTTTTTAATATGAGAAAACAGCCCCGTAAGACGAGTATATTTGTCACCCGTAAGAGGGTTATATCTGGCAATATGAGTAAAAAACACAGTAAGAGGGGTATATTTGTCACCATGAGAATACAACCTAGTCAGAGGGGTATATGTGTCAATAAGAGAAAACTACCCCGTAAGAGGGGTATATTTGACAATAACAGAAAACAACCAAGAAAAAGTAGTACATTTGTCAATATTAGAAAATAACCCCATAAGAGGAGTATATTTGTCAATATTACAAAACAATCCCAAAAAAGTGGTATATTTGTCAACATGAGAAAACAACCCAGTCAGAGGGGTGTATTTGTCAATAAGAGAAAACAACCCCGTAAGTGGGGTCTATTTGACAATATTAGAAAACAACCACATAAAAGTGGTATATTTGTCAATATTAAAAAACAACCCCGTAAGAGGGGTATATTTGTCAATATTAGAAAACAATCCTATTAAAGTGGTATATTTTTTAATATGAGAAAACAACCCCGTAAGAGTAGTATATTTGTCAACCGTAAGAGGGGTATATTTGTCAATATGAGTAATCAACCCCGTAAGAGTGTTATATTTTTTAAGACGAGAAAACAACCCCGTAAGAGTAGTATATTTGCCAATATTAGAAAACAATCTCAAAAAGTGGTATATTTGTGAATATGAGAAAACAACCCAAATGGAGGGGTATATTTGTCGTTAAGAGAAAACAACCCCGTAAGAGGGGTATATTTGTCAATATTAGAAAACAACCCCAAAAAAGTGGTATATTAGAAAACAACCCTGTAAGAGGGGTATATTTGTCGATACTAGAAAACAACCCCGTAAGAGGGGTATATTTATCAATATGAGAAAAGAACCCCGTAAGAGGGGTACATTTGTCAATATTATAAAACAATCACGTAAGAGGGGTATATTTGTCAATATTAGAAAACAACCCCAAAAAAGTGGTATATTTGTCAATATGAAAAGACAACCCTGTCAGACGGGTATATTTGTTAATAAGAGAAAATAACCCCGTAAGAGGGGTATATTTGTCAACATTAGAAAACAACCCCCAAAAAGTGGTATATTAGAAAATAACACCGTAAGAGGTGTATATTTGTCAATATTAGAAAACAACCCCCAAAAAGTGGTATATTTGTCAATATGAAAAAAAAACCCAGTCACAGGGGTATATTTGTCAATAAGAGAAAACAACCACGTAAGAGGGGTATATTTGTCAATATTAGAAAACAACCCAAAAAAAGTGGTATTTTAGAAAACAACCCCGTAAGAGGGGTATATGTGTCAATATGAGAAAACAACCCCGTAAGAACGGTATGTTTGTCAATATTATAAAACAACCCCGTAAGATGGGTTTATTTTTCAATATTAGGAAACAAGCCCAAAAAAGTGGTATATTTTTTAATATGAGAAAACAACCCCGTAAGAGGAATATATTTGTCACCTGTAAGAAGGTTATATCTGTCAATTTGAGTAAACAACCCCGTAAGAGTGGTATATTTTTTAATAAGAGAAAACTACCCCGTAAGAGGAGTATATTTGTCAATATTAGAAAACAATCTCAAAAAAGTGGTATATTTGTCAACATGTGAATACAACCCAGTTAGAGGGGTATATTTGTCAATAAGAGAACGTAACCCCGTAAGAGGGGTATATTTGTCACTAAGAGAAAACAACCCCGTAAGAGGGGTGTGGTTGTCAATAAGAGAAAACAACCCCGTAAGAGGGGATATTTGTCAATATTAGAAAACAACCCCAAAAAAGTGGTATATTAGAAAACAACCCCGTAAGAAGGGTATATTTGTCGATATTAGAAAATAAAATCGTAAGAGGGGTATATTTGTCAATATGAGTGAACAACCCCGTAAGAGGTGTATATTTGTCAATATTAGAAAACCACCTCGTAAGAGGGGTATGTTTGTCAATATTAGAAAACAACCCAAAAAAAGTGGTATATTGGAAAACAATATGAGAAAACAACCCGTAAGAAGGGTATGTTTGTCAATATTATAAAACAACCCCGTAAGATGGGTTTATTTGTCAATATTAGCAAACAAGCCCAAAAAAGTGGTATATTTTTTAATATGAGAAAACAACCTCGTAAGAGGAGTATATTTGTCACCTGTAAGAGGGTTATATCTGTCAATTTGAGTAAACAACCCCGTAAGAGTGGTATATTTTTTAATAAGAGAAAACTACCCCGTAAGAGGAGTATATTTGTCAATATTAGAAAACAATCTCAAAAAAGTGGTATATTTGTCAACATGAGAATACAACCCAATCAGAAGGGTATATTTGTCAATAAGATAACATAACCCCGTAAAAGGGGTATATTTGTCACTAAGAGAAAACAACCCCGTAAGAGGGGTATGTTTGTCAATAAGAGAAAACAACCCCGTAAGAGGGGATATTTGTCAATATTAGAAAACAACCCCAAAAAAGTGGTATATTTGAAAACAACACCGTAAGAAGGGTATATTTGTCGATATTATAAAACAAAATCGTAAGAGGGGTATATTTGTCAATATGAGAAAAGAACCCCGCAAGAGGGGTAGATTTGTCAATATTATAAAACAATCACGTAAGAGGGGTAGATTTGTCAATATTAGAAAACAAGCCTAAAAAAGTGGTATATTTTTTAATATGAGAAAACAACCCCGTAAGAGAAATATATTTGTCACTCGTAAGAGGGGTATATTTGTCAATATGAGTGAACAACCCCGTAAGAGGTGTATATTTGTCAATATTAGAAAACCACCTCGTAAGAGGGTATATTTGTCAATATTAGAAAAGAACCCTCCAAGAGAGGTACATTTGTCATCATTAGAAACCAACCCCGTAAGAGGCGTATATTTGTCAATATTAGAAAACAACCCCCAAAAAGTGGTATATTTGTCAATATGAAAAAACAACCCAGTCAGAGGGGTATATTTGTCAATAAGAGAAAACAACCCCGTAAGGGGGGTATATTTGTCAATATTAGAAAACAACCCCAAAAAAGTGGTATATTAGAAAACAACCCCGTAAGAGGGGTATATGTGTCAATATGAGAAAACAACCCCGTAAGAAGGGTATGTTTGTCAATATTATAAAACAACCCCGTAAGATGGGTTTATTTGTCAATATTAGCAAACAAGCCCAAAAAAGTGGTATATTTTTTAATATGAGAAAACAACCTCGTAAGAGGAGTATATTTGTCACCCGTAAGAGGGTTATATCTGTCAATCTGAGTAAACAATCCCGTAAGAGTGGTATATTTTTTAATATGAGAAAATTACCCCGTAAGAGGAGTATATTTGTCAGTATTAGAAAACAATCTCAAAAAAGTGGTATATTTGTCAACATGAGAAAACAACCCAGTTAGAGGGGTATATTTGACAATAAGAGAAAATAACACCGTAAGAGGGGTATGTTTGTCAATAAGAGAAAACAACCCCGTAAGAGTGGTACGTTTGTCAATAAGAGAAAACAACCCCGTAAGAAGGGATATTTGTCAATATTAGAAAAAAACCCCAAAAAAGTGGTATATTCGAAAACAACACCGTAAGAAGGGTATATTTGTCGATATTAGAAAATAACATCGTAAGAGGGGTATATTTGTCAATATGAGAAAAGAACCCCGCAAGAGGGGTAGATTTGTCAATATTATAAAACAATCACGTAAGAGGGGTAGATTTGTCAATATTAGAAAACAAGCCCAAAAAAGTGGTATATTTTTTAATATGAGAAAACAACCCCGTAAGAGGAATATATTTGTCACCCGTAAGAGGGGTATATTTGTCAATATGAGTGAACAACCCCGTAAGAGGTGTATATTTGTCAATATTAGAAAACCACCTCGTAAGAGGGGTATATTTGTCAATATTAGAAAAGAACCCTGCAAGAGAGGTACATTCGTCATCATTAGAAACCAACCCCGTAAGAGGCGTATATTTGTCAATATTAGAAAACAACCCCCAAAACGTAGTATATTTGTCAATATGAAAAAACAACCCAGTCAGAGGGGTATATTTGTCAATAAGAGAAAACAACCCCGTAAGAGGGGTATGTTTGTCAATATTAGGAAACAACCCCAAAAAAGTGGTATATTAGAAAACAACCCCGTAAGAGGGGAATATGTGTCAAAATGAGAAAACAACCCCGTAAGAAGGGTATGTTTGTCAATATTATAAAACAACCCCGTAAGATGGGTTTATTTGTCAATATTAGCAAACAAGCCCAAAAAAGTGGTATATTTTTTAATATGAGAAAACAACCCCGTAAGAGGAGTATATTTGTCACCCGTAAGAGGGTTATATCTGTCAATCTGAGTAAACAATCCCGTAAGAGTGGTATATTTTTTAATATGAGAAAATTACCCCGTAAGAGGAGTATATTTGTCAGTATTAGAAAACAATCTCAAAAAAGTGGTATATTTGTCTACAGGAGAATACAACCCAGTTAGAGGGGTATATTTGACAATAAGAGAAAATAACCCCGTAAGAGGGCTATATTTGTCAATAAGAGAAAACAACCCCGTAAGAGTGGTACGTTTGTCAATAAGAGAAAACAACCCCGTAAGAGGGGTATATTTGTCAATATTAGAAAACAACCCCAAAAAAGTGGTATATTAGAAAACAACCCCGTAAGAGGGGTATATTTGTCGATATTAGAAAACAACCCCGTAAGAGGGGTATATTTATCAATATGAGAAAAGAACCCCGCAAGAGGGGTACATTTGTCAATATTATAAAACAATCACGTAAGAGGGGTAGATTTGTCAATATTAGAAAACAAGCACAAAAAAGTGTTATATTTTTTAATATGAGAAAACAACCCCGTAATAGGAATATATTTGTCAATATTAGAAAATAACCCCGCAAGAGGGGTACATTTGTCAATATTAGAAAATAACCCCGTAAGAGGCGTATATGTGTCAATATTAGAAAACAACCCCGTAAGAAGGGTATATTTGTCAATAGTATAAAACAACCCCGTAAGAGGGGTATATTTGTCAATATTAGAAAACAAGCCCAAAAAAGTGGTATATTATTTAATATGAGAAAACAACCCCGTAAGAGGAGTACATTTGTCACCCTTAAGAGGAGTATATCTGTCAATATGAGTACACAACCCCGTAAGAGTGGTATATTTTTTAATATGAGAAAACAACCCCAGAATAAAGATATTTGTCGATTAGAAAACAATCTCAAAAAAATGGTATATTTGTCAATATTATAAAACAACCCAGTCATAGGGGTATATTTGTCAGTAAGAGAAAACAACCCCGTAAGGGGGGTATATTTGTCAATATTAGAAAACAACCCCAAAAAAGTGGTATATTTGTCAATATGAAAAAACAACCTAGTCAGAGGGGTATATGTGTTAATAAGAGAAAACAACCCTATAAGAGGGGAATATTTGTCAATATTAGAAAACAATCCCAAAAAAGTGGTATATTAGGAAACAACCCCGTAAGAGGGGTATATTTGTCAATATTAGAAAATAACCCCGTAAGGGGAGCATATTTATCAATATGAGAAAAGAACCCCGCAAGAGGGGTACATTTGTCAATATTAGAAAACAACCTCGTAAGAGGGGTATATGTGTCAACATGAGAAAACAACCTCGTAAGAAGGGTATATTTGTCAATATTATAAAACAACCCCGTAACAGGGGTATATTTGTCAGTATTAGAAAACAACCCCGGAAGAGGGGTATATTTGTCAATATGAGAAAAGAACCCCGCAAGAGGGGTACATTTGTCAATATTAGAAAACTACCCCGTAAGAGGCGTATATGTGTCACTATGAGAAAACATCCCCGTAAGAAGGGTATATTTATCAATATTATAAAATGACCCCGTAAGAGGGGAATATTTGATAATATTAGAAAACATCCCCGTAAGAAGGGTATATTTATCAATATTATAAAATGACCCCGTAAGAGGGGAATATTTGATAATATTAGAAAACAAGCCCAAAAAAGTGGTATATTATTTAATATGAGAAAACAACCCCATAAAAGGAGTATGTTTGTCACCCTTAAGAGGGGTATATCTGTTAATATGAGTAAACAACCCTGTAAGAGTGGTATATTTTTTAATATGAGAAAACAGCCCCTTAAGACGAGTATATTTGTCACCCGTAAGAGGGTTATATCTGGCAATATGAGTAAAAAACACAATAAGAGGGGTATATTTGTCACCATGAGAATACAACCTAGTCAGAGGGGTATATGTGTCAATAAGAGAAAACTACCCCGTAAGAGGGGTATATTTGACAATAACAGAAAACAACCAAGAAAAAGTAGTACATTTGTCAATATTAGAAAATAACCCCATAAGAGGAGTATATTTGTCAATATTACAAAACAATCCCAAAAAAGTGGTATATTTGTCAACATGAGAAAACAACCCAGTCAGAGGGGTGTATTTGTCAATAAGAGAAAACAACCCCGTAAGTGGGGTCTATTTGACAATATTAGAAAACAACCACATAAAAGTGGTATATTTGTCAATATTAAAAAACAACCCCGTAAGAGGGGTATATTTGTCAATATTAGAAAATAATCCTATTAAAGTGGTATATTTTTTAATATGAGAAAACAACCCCGTAAGAGTAGTATATTTGTCACCCGTAAGAGGGGTATATTTGTCAATATGAGTAATCAACCCCGTAAGAGTGGTCTATTTTTTAAGACGAGAAAACAACCCCGTAAGAGGAGTATATTTGCCAATATTAGAAAACAATCTCAAAAAAGTGGTATATTTGTCAATATGAGAATACAACCCAGTCAGAGGGGTATATTTGTCAGTAAGAGAAAACAACCCCGTAAGAGGGGTATATTTGTCAATATTAGAAAACAACCCCAAAAAAGTGGTATATTAGAAAACAACCCTGTAAGAGGGGTATATTTGTCGATATTAGAAAAGAACCCCGTAAGAGGGGTATATTTATCAATATGAGAAAAGAACCCCGCAAGAGGGGTATATTTGTCAATATTATAAAACAATCACGTAAGAGGGGTATATTTGTCAATATTAGAAAACAGGCCCAAAAAAGTGGTATATTTTTTAATATGAGAAAACAACCCCGTAAGAGGAATATATTTGTCACTCGTAAGAGGGGTATATTTGTCAATATGAGTGAACAACCCCGTAAGAGGTGTATATTTGTCAATATTAGAAAACCACCTCGTAAGAGTGGTATATTTGTCGATATTAGAAAAGAACCCTGCAAGATAGGTACATTTGTCATCATTAGAAACCAACCCCGTAAGAGGCGTATATTTGTCAATATTAGAAAACAACCCCCAAAAAGTGGTATATTTGTCAATATGAAAAAACAACCCAGTCAGAGGGGTATATTTGTCAATAAGAGAAAACAACCCCGTAAGAGGGGTATATTTCTCAATATTAGAAAACAACCCCAAAAAAGTGGTATATTAGAAAACAACCCCGTAAGAGGGGTATATGCGTCAATATGAGAAAACAACCCCGTAAGAAGGGTATGTTTGTCAATATTATAAAACACCCCCATAAGATGGGTTTATTTATCAATATTAGCAAACAAGCCCAAAAAAGTGGTATATTTTTTAATATGAGAAAACAACCCCGTAAGAGGAGTATATTTGTCACCCGTAAGAGGGTTATATCTGTCAATCTGAGTAAACAATCCCGTAAGAATGGTATATTTTTTAATATGAGAAAATTACCCCGTAAGAGGAGTATATTTGTCAGTATTAGAAAACAATCTCAAAAAAGTGGTATATTTGTCAACATGAGAATACAACCCAGTTAGAGGGGTATATTTGACAATAAGAGAAAATAACCCCGTAAGAGGGGTATATTTTTCAATAAGAGAAAACAACCCCGTAAGAGTGGTACGTTTGTCAATAAGAGAAAACAACCCTGTAAGAGGGGTATATTTGTCAATATTAGAAAACAACCCCAAAAAAGTGGTATATTAGAAAACAACCCCGTAAGAGGGGTATATTTGTCGATATTAGAAAACAACCCCGTAAGAGCGGTATATTTATCAATATGAGAAAAGAACCCCGCAAGAGGGGTACATTTGTCAATATTATAAAACAATCACGTAAGAGGGGTAGATTTGTCAATATTAGAAAACAAGCCCAAAAAAGTGTTATATTTTTTAATATGAGAAAACAACCCCGTAAGAGGAATATATTTGTCACTCGTAAGAGGGGTATATTTGTCAATATGAGTGAACAACCCCGTAAGAGGTGTATATTTGTCAATATTTGAAAACCACCTCGTAAGAGGGGTATATTTCTCAATATTAGAAAAGAACCCCGCAAGAGGGGTACATTTGTTAACATTAGAAAGCAACCCCGTAAGAGGCGTATATTTGTCAATATGAGAAAACAACCCCGTAAGAAGGGTCTATTTGGCAATATTATAAAACAACCCCGTAAGAGGGGTATATTTGTCAATATTAGAAAACAACCCCAAAAAAGTGGTATATTTTTTAATATAGGAAAACAACCCCGTAAGAGGAGCATATTTGTCACCCGTAAGAGGGGTATATCTGTCAATACGAGTAAACAGCCCCGTAACAGTGGTATAGTTTTTAATATGAGAAAACAACCCCGTAAGCGGAGAATATTTGTCAGTATTAGAAAACAATCTCAAAAAAGTGGTATATTATGTAATATGAGAAAACAACCCCATAAAAGGAGTATGTTTGTCACCCTTAAGAGGGGTATATCTGTTCATATGAGAAAACAACCCTGTTAGAGTGGTATATTTTTTAATATGAGAAAACAGCACCGTAAGACGAGTATATTTGTCACCCGTAAGAGGGTTATATCTGGCAATATGAGTAAAAAACACAGTAAGAGGGGTATATTTGTCACCATGAGAATACAACCTAGTCAGAGGGGTATATGTGTCAATAAGAGAAAACAACCCCGTAAGAGGGGTATATTTGACAATAATAGAAAACAACCACGAAAAAGTAGTATATTTGTCAATATTAGAAAATAACCCCATAAGAGGAGTATATTTGTCAATATTACAAAACAATCCCAAAAAAGTGGTATATTTGTCAACATGAGAAAATAACCCAGTCAGAGGGGTGTATTTGTCAATAAGAGAAAACAACCCCGTAAGTGGGGTCTATTTGACAATATTAGAAAACAACCACATAAAAGTGGTAAATTTGTCAATATTAAAAAACAACCCCGTAAGAGGGGTATATTTATCAATATTAGAAAACAATCCTATTAAAGTGGTATATTTTTTAATATGAGAAAACAACCCCGTAAGAGTAGTATATTTGTCACCCGTAAGAGGGGTATATTTGTCAATATGAGTAATCAACCCCGTAAGAGTGGTATATTTTTTAAGACGAGAAAACAACCCCGTAAGAGGAGTATATTTGCCAATATTAGAAAACAATCTCAAAAAAGTGGTATATTTGTCAATATGAGAAAACAACCCAGTCAGAGGGGTATATTTGTCAGTAAGAGAAAACAACCCCGTAAGAGGGGTATATTTGTCAATATTAGAAAACAACCCCAAAAAAGTGGTATATTAGAAAACAACCCTGTAAGAGGGGTATATTTGTCGATATTAGAAAACAACCCCGTAAGAGGGGTATATTTATCAATATGAGAAAAGAACCCCGCAAGAGGGGTACATTTGTCAATATTATAAAACAATCACGTAAGAGGAGTATATTTGTCAATATTAGAAAATAAGCCCAAAAAAGTGGTATGTTTTTTAATATGAGAAAACAACCCCGTAAGAGGAATATATTTGTCACTCGTAAGAGGGGTATATTTGTCAATATGAGTGAACAACCCCGTAAGAGGTGTATATTTGTCAATCTTAGAAAACCACCTCGTAAGAGGTGTATATTTGTCAAGATTAGAAAAGAACCCTGCAAGAGAGGTACATTTGTCATCATTAGAAACCAACCCCGTAAGAGGCGTGTATTTGTCAATATTAGAAAACAGCCCCCAAAAAGTGGTATATTTGTCAATATGAAAAAACAACCCAGTCAGAGGGGTATGTTTGTCAATAAGAGAAAACAACCCCGTAAGAGGGGTATATTTGTCAATATTAGAAAACAACCCCAAAAAAGTGGTATATTAGAAAACAACCCCGTAAGAGGGGTATATGTGTCAATATGCCCAAGCTTCAGTGAGGTCGCTCTCTACAATAAGATTATCTCCCGAAGGAGGAACTATATTAACAACCTCAGGTTAAGCCTACTCGAGATCTTCAGCTTTCTTAACAACTCTTTCTCGGGCTTTGTTGCTGATCTTTTCAATATCCAGTTCCTCTAAGAAACTCATATCAACATCAGGAAATTTAGCCCTAACAGCTTCCTTGATTGCCTCCTCATAACTAGATAGAAGAAACGACATCTCCGAGTAGAAGCCCTCCTTCTCAGCTTCCAGCTTCTCACTAACTAAGTCTGGTTGGCAAGCTTGGAAGTAAGGGAGGCACATTCTAGCTCTAGCTCAACGATGTGAAGATTTGCATTCTTCTTTTCGGTCGTGATTGAGCTGAGCTGCATTGTAGCGTTCTCGGCCTGAGTATTAGTAGCTTGAAGGTTGCCCTCCGGGTAGTAAAGTCTTCATATTGCTTTTGAAGGATATGTTCACAATTCTCCGCCATGACACGATCGTAAGAAGCTTGCTTACTCAGTCACTTCTCGTATTGATTCCGAGCAATACTCAGAGTCACAACCTATAAGAAAGAACTAGTATGTTAGTCCAAGTAAAAAAAAGACAAGATCGATATGAGACAAAATTACCTATAAGATAAGAGACATTTGAAGATCATAGAGCTCGGAAGGATGGACATTCTCAAGCTCTTTCAAGTTAGCATTGAAGTTAATCAAGCCCGTAAGCTCCTTGGCCAACGGAGGCATCTGAACCATCAGCCTCGTCCTGTACTTTTCTCCAAGTAAGGCTAGGGATCAAGACATCAATTTGGTGCAGGGATGCTGACCTTTATGCAGTCATCCTCATCTACCAATTGAGGACATTTTCTGAGGCTTCGAGAAGATGGAAGGGAATGCAGTAGCAATGGCTGGTCACTGACCTGAGGAGGAAGCCCTAAGATCGAGTCCACATGAGTTACATTATCATCAAGGGTCTCGTCCTGTACGGGAGCAGGTGGAGGAGTGGGAGGAGCGAAGGACGAGCTGACAGTTTGCTTGCCCTTAATAAGCTTAATTTTCTTGAGCTACTTTAGATCGATCACTACAAGAGTAAAAAAATAATTGAAAAAAGAAGAACAAAGAATATACTACCGAACAAGAAAAGCGTAGTATGCATACTTGATGAGTTATCACCTAGCTCAGCTCCTTGTTCGAAAGTTTGGAGCTCATCAAAAAACTGCAAAATTAAAAGAGACACAGAAATGGAACCCCTTTCTTCCTCACACTCATAGGAGTTCGCCTATTTGGTATATTCTCTTTCAAGGTAAGTTTGGAGTCGCTTAAATAGGGGTATATGCCATCTCCTCGGAAAAGTAGAAAATTCAAAAGAATGGGCGACCAAAAAAAATTGATCGTGCCAGTTATGAACAGAAGAAATCATACCATTTAGCAAAAAAGGTAAGTGAAGGAATACTTAGAGACCCGAGCTACAAGATAGAAGTGAAAGAAGAAATACGGAGTAGGCATGATTTTACAGTTCTTACACAATTGTCTAAACGCTACTAATATATGAATAGAGTTTGGATGTAGTTGAGCAATGGCAACATTCATATACTGAATAACCTAATAAATGGATTTGGAGGTAAATGAAGACCAGCTTTAAGATGATCTTCAAAGAGGACAATATGTTCGGATTCAGGAGTGCTATTACCTAAGAAATCTTGTGGGCATTCTTTCAAGGTATAAACAAAAGGGATTTTATACCTATTTTGGACTAGAGTTAGGCGGGTGGAATTCAGTTTTGAAGGATAAAAGTGATGATCATTTTGATGATCAACCTCCTCGTTCGAAGAAGAAGAAACTGCCTCTTTATTTTCATCAAGGGTGAGTATGGTCTCCTCTTTGGCTATAGGCTCGTTGGGACGATTTTGAGTAAGTGAAGAAGTAGAATCCACTGCAAACTTGAAGAAAAAGAAGAAAACCAAGAAAAACCATAAATTTAAAATAAAATAGCACTTACTAGTGAAATCTGCAGCAAAAGGAAGTAGAAGCTTGAAAATGCAGAAAAAAGAGAGAAATGGCAAGGAGACTGGAAATGAAATGACGCCAAAAGAAGTGTATATATAGAAGAGAGAAAGGAAATAATTTATAAGTACAACTGTGATTACCACACTACCCTTTGCAATTAGAAAGGAATATTTTGGAACACAGGGGTATAACCGACAATGAACGAATCATAAATGGAAAGTGGTTTTCATGAATGATGACGCGACGTACGAAATGTCAGTGGGCATGTCAGGGGTCACCAGCGTTAAAAATTCAAATGACACAATTGAGCTTACCTCTTGCTAAATGATTTGATCAAACATGAATGAACATCTCATTAGACAAATATCAAGCTCGCCACATAGTTGAATTAGCCCAGTACGATCAAGAAGAATATATTGAGCATAAATACTCTCAGACAAGAGTGGGGACTTAAAGCAATGTAAAGCTAATCAAACAAGAAAAACGGAATTGACTAAGTTTGTGTCTCACTGCAGCAGAAAGTCTAAAAAATTATTTCTTAGATGGACTCTAGTCGGATAGTCCAACTCGACCTAAAACCTTTTAAATAGTTAAAAGAACAAGTCTTATTATATCTAAGTCATCCTATATCTACAGAGTTCTACTTCTAGTAGGACATGAAGACTTTCAACGTCTATATAAGGAGTGGTAACAAAACATTTACAAGTACATTTTACTTTATACACACTTGTATAAATTATTGACTTAATCATCAGAGTAAGTGGCTGGACAACCCCATCCGGCGCTTTCTAACCATTCTTGCAGGTATTTTGCAGATCGGTCAGCTTTTGGAGATCTTATTAATAGCTCAATCCTTGACTAAATTATCATTACTTATTACAAAACTATAAAATTTGAAGAAAAATTTAACGAGTAAAGTCAATAAATCTACCCAAAAAATCCAACCTAGGGAAGAGTATGTGAAGTAAAAAATTTGAAAATAACATAAGAGGAAAGAAAAGAAAAAAAAATGAAATACAAAAATAGAAGAGAAATAAACATAATGCACATCTTAGCTTAAATTAAATTTTAAATTTGAGTTATTCTCCCACTGTTTATAACTCAGAAGTAAAATTTTCAACCAAAAGAAATAATAAATAAACCATATAAAAAGAGGATATGGAAAGCAACAAACCAGAAGAACCAAACAAATAGAAAGGGCAGCAACATATACACATCAAGAACTAATAAAGCAAAGAAATACAGCCAGGACATAAATAAGTTTCATATATGTTCTGCAATTCATAACTCCACATGCAAGTGAAAATAAATACAAAATCTTATCTAAAATATTCAAGTAAAACAATATTTTGTTTGGGCTTACTACATGTATGAACAGCTAGAGGCTTGCATAATCAGAAAATCAGCCCCTTAAAAATTGAAATGCAAAATTAAAATAAAGGGTACCCGATGCTAGAGATAAGTTTTCATTAATTACGGTGGTTGTCCTCCTTCATTTAACCACTTGATGCAAGCATATAACCAAAGATTGAAGAGGCTAATCCTAAGAGATCAAAGTTTGTACTTGCAAATATTTATGCTATATCAGAAAAATACTTCTCCATTTTAGATAATGAATCCCAAAATTGCAGCCTCTGGATTTGTCGGAGGAGATGTCTAGTCTAACAATTGTTTAGTTAGTGAATTGAGAAAAAAATAGTATTATTTGCGCAATGAGTGAAGATTATCAGAATTTTGTATGACTAGGTTAACAGGTAATTACTTATATTAATAAATTATTAATTTTAAATTAATATAATAAAAAGTTATAATTTTATAATACATTTGAAATTTAGAATACACTAATTATTTATTTGTGCGTTACACGATTATTGTTATTATTCTAATCATAATATTATTCTAAATTTTGATATTTAATATTTATTTATAATATTCTACAAAATAACAACAAATTTAAATATTTTAAATATTGATTATTTTGATATTTTAAAATATTAGTAAGATAGAATTATTTAAAAATTATTTAAAAATTAATCTTAATATTATATAAATTAATACAATCAATATTAATATTTTTTAAGATTGGAATTTATTACTTAATTAAAAAATAGTTTGTTAATATTAAAAATACTATGAAGAATATTATATTTTAAAATTAAAATCAATTATCTTTAGAAAACTAATTTATTAGTTAATATAATATTAAATATAATTAATATATTTATTAGTTAATATAATATTAAATATAATTAATTTGCTATTTTTATGATATAATTAGAATTATTATCTAATTAGAAAACTGAGTTATTAGTTGATATAATATTAAAAATATACCTTTCCATTTTAAATAACGATTCTAATTCTTTTCTAAAAAATAGCATATAATAAAAAAAATGGAGGAATATCAAAAATATTTAAAATTAGATAGATCTCGAAAAAATAACTTCCTATACCCATTTATCTTTCGGGAGTATATTTATACATTTGCTCATGATCACAGTTCAAAAAAATCTACTTTATTGAAAAATTTAGATTATGACAATAAATCTAGTCTATTAATTATAAAACGTTTAACTACTTGAATGCATCAACAGAAATATTTGATTATTTTTGCTAATGACTCTAATCAAAATCCATTTTCTAGCTATAAGAAGAATTTATATTATCAAATTATATCAAAAGGCTTTGCAATTATTGTGAAAATTCCATCTTTCCTACGATTAGTATCTTCTTTAAAAAGGTCAGAGATAGTAAAATTTCACAAATTATAATCAACTCATTCAATATTCCCTTTTTTAGAGGACAAATTTCTATATTTAAATTATGTGTCAAATGTATTAATTAATACCTTACCCCATCTATCTAGAAATTTTTTTCGAACACCTCATAGCATTTTTAGGGTCTTTGAAGCTTTATCATTTATATATGATTTGACTTCTTGTACATTACCCTTTCTAATTTCTAATGGGTTTCGGAAAAAAATTCTTTATTAGTCCATAACTCGACTTAGGTAAATTCATGAATTTAGTTTTGTTATTATTTTTTATAGTCTTAATAACTATATGAACCATGAATTTTTTATGACTCGTCAAATCAATCAGATAGATGAATTTATAATTCTATGATTCAAAGTATCATTTCCTATTGGATCCCTTTGAATTCCATATTCAAAGTTGCGATCGGATCTATTCATTAAAAATTAATTGAGTCAATATATTTCTTATGTACCCATAGATATTATACTGGATTTGAATCAGATTTAAGATCAATCCATATTGATTGACTGCCTCCATTATGTTGTTGCTAGCAAATACCATTATTTTTTATTTTGGATCTTCAAAATCATTTCCGTAGGAGTTCCAGCTCTATTTTTTTTAATCTTTTGATAAAAAGATTCATTCTCTTCATAAAAAAGGAGGTAGAACCAAAAAATATTTATTTTTTTCGATTCATCCCTAGAGTTGAATACCTTATTTAAGAATATAACACTAATCAATTGATTAAATTAATACCAATTAATTATCTATATTGAAAACTCAACTTTATAGTGGTAGAATACTACAATTAATGTTATTCTAGTAAAATTCATAAAAATAATATATATTATTGGTTAAAAACTAAATACTATATTTATTGACTAATTTGGTATCTAATTATATTAATAAATTACTAAAATTAAAATAATATTAATTATTAAGAATTTATGAGGCATCATGTATGTAGGATCACTCAAAATATTGTTCTTAAAGATAATTTTTTGTCCCTTGAAATAAATTAATTTGCCATTGTTCCTAATGATTCAACAAACCCTTCTGATAAAAATCAGAAGTACAGTAACAAGAAGAAAGGATAAATATCTGCTAACCTAACGAGAGGAGACAAAGAGTTTCAAGGATTAATCTTGTCAGTATAAATTCAGATTTCTGTAATCTCACCATTTTCCCTTGTCAATATAAATACATTCTCAAATGATAGGATACACTGCAGAATCCAAAAAAGAAAATCTTGTAATTAAAAAGTATCTACGAAAGTTTTAATGGCAAAAGGTATAAAAACCCCTGAACAAATTGAGAAAGTACAATTACACCTTCATAATTCAGAACATCTCAAATAGCTCCTTTAACTTTAAGAAAGGTCAATTAAACTTTAATAATTGACGGTGTTAATTACTCCATTAGTAAGGACCCATTTAAAATACAGACCGATAAAACAATAGCAAATGGTTTTCACCTTTTTCTTTTAAAATAAATAAAACTAAATTAACTAAATTATAAATAAATAATAAAATTCAATAACAAATATAAAAAAATAATAACAAACAAAATTAAATTAGTATTGCTCACCACACGCTTACATGGAAATTATTATTATAAAGTCATAATATGAAAAATATTTGATAAATTAGTATAAATATAATATTTATTAAAAATATTTAACTATTTTTTGAGTATTTTTCTTTGCCATATAATACAAACTCATGTATTATTATATACTTTACAATTTAATAAATAATTAAAATATAAACTCATGTATTATTATATACTTTACAACTTAATAAATAATTAGACTTTAAATAAATATAAAATTCAGGAACATAGAAGTTATTAGATTCAAAATCAAAGAACACAAGTGTAATGAAAAGAAAATATAATCTTAATGAAATCATTATGGTGATCCTAAATCTAGGCATGTGAAACAGTTATTAGATGCATTCATAATAAAAAAAAAATCTAGCATGTTACTAATTCATAACAATAATCCTAGCATATACTAAATACAGAGAAAATCACAAAAAGAAAGTGAAGATGCTAAGATGATAAGTTTAGAAACCCTTAGGTTGTCCTCCATATTGCGCAGATTTTTGATTCTTAGGAGTAGAGGAGAGAATGAGGCTGATTCAAAGATCAAGTAGCTATCCAGAGTATTTTAGTTTAGTGTTCAGTTTTCAGAAATCACAGTATATTTGCTTCGAAAACTTATCGATCATTCTCCGCTTTCAATTGCCAACCTCCTTGGTCTAGGATTTCCTTTTCTATTTATAGAGAAGGAACGAGGAAATCCTAGAATCCAAAATATATATCTCCTTAATTGTTGATAATTATCAATAATTATCAAATAATTAAAGAATTTATTAAAAATTATTTTGAACAATAATTATTGATAATTATTGAACTAATCTTAAAAATATTTAAAAATTTGAATTATTATCTATAAAACCTTTTAGAAGACATATTCTAATAATTTTTGGCGTTTAGGATCGAAAAATGCCCAAAACGAAAAAAAAATCGATGTTTTGAGTCAATCAAAATTGTGGCTCTATGTAGAGCTGATTAACTCTATATATAGTCGACCAGCCGTAAGCAGAGCTTAATAGCTCTAGGTTGGCAAATTTTGGAATTTTTGCAATCCAGTCCATGAACTTCTTGATTATTTTAATTTCAATATGAAAACTCAGCTTTTATGTCAATTTAGTCTACATCAATTTTAGAAAATAATTTTTGGCTTAATTACTCATAATTCTAATTAGAACCTTGACTTTCTCTACTCCTTGAGACTTGGGAAAAGTGATAATTTTTATCATTAAATTTTTCATAATTCTCTCAACATCTATATCCAAAAAACTATTGTTTATAGCTCAATACGAGAAAAGAGAAAAAAAGATGCCTCTTTTTTCTTTTTCTCTTCTTTTATGGCTCTTCATCTAAGTTTTTACTTTCGGTTCACTGCTTATCATTTTTCAAATTGGCAGTAGTTTCTTACTCTTTCTATTTCATATTATTTTTGTCACGACCCCATTTGTGGGCCCGCGATCGGCACTAGAGAATAGGTAGGCGTAAAGCCACCGAATCCCGTAGTAAGCTTGACATTCACTGACTTAAATAAATCTCATCTCATTTAATATTATTGATTCCACAATTTCGTAACCATTAAATTTATATAATTAATTCGGTTTGCCAGAAGAATTAGGCGAGACCCGAAACTACAAAGAATTACAACTGATACATCTATGATTTTAACTACGGAAAATCTAAGATTTTACAAATTAATATACCGAATCAAATACACCACTCGATGATGAAGGAGTCGGGTTACTAGATAAGAGTCGCGGGAAGACTAACAGTCATGGATCTGAAAAATGGTAAAATTAAGACTGTCAGTCTCAAGAGTAAGTTAAAATCATATATCTAAAAACAGTTGCAAACACTTCAATAATACATTTATTTAATTTGAAATAAATACTAAGTCATATAAAAACAAACGTGTCATGTCATGCTTAAATTAAATTAAATAATTTCTTACATACTATAGGACAGAGTATGATAAGCATCATACTACACATGTTTTCATGCCCGATTGTTTACATTTTTATGCATGATTATCCCGTTTTATGCTAGAATCACCTGTCTTTTGTTTCCTTTCTCGTTTCAGGTCATTTTCGAAGGACACCATCAATAATCGAGGGAAATACGTGTGATTACGGACCAAAATCCATCAAATTGGGTGAGAACTAGCACCCCGAGGGTTGAGCACGGCTGGACTCCGGCCGTCTTGGGTCTAAGAGGCTATCCCCAATTGTGCCATTTCGGCATGACTTGGTAGCCACCACGGCCTCCGGCCGCGACTGTGGTGGCTCGGCCGACAGGCGGCTTGGAAGGAGTCGGCTAGCAGACTCCACAGTTCAGACCTTCGCTAGACTCGTGGTCTTTGAATCATCACAACTGGACTCGTGAGTCTTTGAATCATCACTGACTGGACTCACCTGCTTGAATCAACTATATAGGCAATTTTGAGTTCTTTTGGAGGGGAGACGATTTTTGGACTCAATTCCAAGACACACACTTAATCAATTGTTTTCCTATACCTCAATTGTAGACCTTGAGAGATAAAAAATTCATTAATTAAAGGAGGGATTTCACTTGTTCAAACATCGAATTGAAGATCAAGACCAACTTTGGGAGCATTCAAGAGGCAACTAGGGTTTGAGATTTCGAATTTGCAATTTTAGAGTTTCTCATTCAGCTTGAAAGAGAAGGGTGTACATGCCTTTAATTTGTTTTTCCTTATTTTGTTCCCTAATTGCTTTAACCATGAACATGAGTAGCTAGATCTTTTGAATCCATTAGGGTTCACCTTTGTTGATGGATTATGCTTAATTATTAGTTTTTATAATTGTCATTCTTGCAATCTTCTTGCTATTCAGTAATAAAAGTTTGATTCAGTTAATTTGAGACGTTGGATTAATTGTTTATTAGGTTGTTTCTTGACATTGAGAAATGCTTGTTACAACTGGACATTGAATAGTAAGGACTGGTAGTTAAACTTAGAGATAAGGTTGATTTACTCACGGATTAAGAACTAACAACTCTTAATAGTTTTAAATCATACTTAATGCTAATCTGTAGTAATCCGATAGGAAGAGATTCCATTAGGTTAGTGCAGGGTTTAGGAATCCGGTAAGCTCGAGAGAGGAATCGGGATTCAATTCAGGGATTTAGGCACGGGTAAGCAAGATCGGCAATCCATACAATCCATTTTTAGAATTCCATCACTTAGGCTCCCTTTTGGGTTTGTTTCTCTCTTTGCAATTGTCTTTTGATTGTCCGTTGTTCTTCATTTACTTATTTGCACTCATAACCATTAGGCTGATACGTTAGAACTTTCACACCCTATTTCGGACTAGATAACATAGCAAGCGGTAGTAACTCTAGGTTCACCCGATCTCGGGGATCGACCTTGATACTCACTAGTGCTAGGCTGCATCAGTAGGTTCAACGCCTTAGGTGTAGGTTGCATAAAGAGCCCATCAAGTTTTTGGCGCCGTTTAGAACGGTGAACTAGAGTGAATTATTTTGTGTTAATTTAGTCATTATTTGTTTATTCATTTATTCTTTATTTATTTATTTTTTTTATTTTTTTATTTTTTTATTATTTATTATTTATTATTATATTGTTTTTGTTGATTGGTGGTTGTGTGGACTTTCGGTTTCAGGTAGTTTATGACCAGGAGCTCAAACTCGAATCTTATAGAGCCTCTATTTGATCCAGAATGATCCCTCAGACTCTTAAGGAAGAGGTTGCAATTAGAAGAGGAGGAGATTGAGGTTGAGGTACCTGTGGATAGACTAGACACGATGGAAAACCATGATCCCCAGGCCAACGATGATCAGAGGACGATGTACGAGTTTGCTCGACCATCTTTAGATGGGACGAAAATGAGTATAGTCGGACTACTTTATGTGGCCAATAATTTTGAGATAAAGGCCAATGTTATCCAGATGATCCAGCAAAGCGTGCAATTTGGAGGATTGCCCAGCGAGGATCCCAATGCACATATCTCTAACTTTTTGGAGATTTTTGACACATTCAAGATAAATGGAACAACCGATGATGCCATTAGGCTGAGATTGTTTCCATTTTCCTTGAGGGACAAAGCAAAAAGATGGCTGCAATCTCTTCCACAACAGACGATCACTACCTAGAAGGCGTTGGCCGAAAATTTTTTATATAAGTATTTTCCTCCTGCTAAAACTGCTAAACTTAGAAATGACATATCTTCTTTTGTGCAGTTTGATGATGAAAGCATGTCGATGCATGGGAGAGATTTAAAGATCTTTTGAGATCTTTGCCCACATCACGGATTTCCGGTGTGGATGCAGTTCGGACCTTCTGATGGGTTGAACCTTGCAACGAGGCAGATGGTGGATCTTTCGCGGTGGGGCGCTAAGCGATGGGGCCTTGAGCGGGCTCGAGAACTTGATAGAGGAAATGGCCATGAACAACTATCGGTGGCAATCCTCTAGGAGCCGACTAGGAAGACAAGGAGTGGTAAACCAAGTGGACTCTGACAACCTTGGCGAGCTCAAGTGGAGCTTCTAGCCAAGAAGATCGACCAACTCAGGATGCGGTTCATGCGAGCGTTGGGCTGCGAGTTTTGTGGGGGCCCGCATTACGGTGCTAAGCTGTCATGAAAGGTATGTATGCTTCATCCTCTACTACTTTTCCATCTAATTCTGCTATGTCTTCTGATGTTGAATAGGTTGATTATATGGGGAATGCCCCAAGGCAGCAGAACGATCCTTACAGCAATACATACAACCCTGGGTGGCGCAATCATCCCAACTTCAGTTGGAGGAACAATAACGCTCAAGGTCCACCTAGTTTTCAGAGACTTCATCGGTAGCATTCGGTGGGCTGCACAAGCTCCTCCTCTACCAGAAAAGAAGTCAAATTTAGAGGAGCTTATGATGAAGTTTGTGACGTCTACAGAGATGAGGTTCCAGCAAACTGATAGTGCACTTAGGAACCAGCAGGCCTCGATTCAGAACTTGGAGACCCAGATTGGCCAAATCTCTAAGATGTTGTCTGAAAGGTAGCAAGGAGCGCTCCCAAGCACCACTGAGTCTAACCCGAGGGAGCACGTGAACGCCATCACTTTGTGTTCAGGTAAGTTAGTTTCAGCTCCTTCTAAGCCTGTTTTTGATGACGCCGCTATTGATGTGCAAGTTAAGGCAAGCAGTAAGGTTAGGGAACCTGAGGGACAAAAGGTGAAATCAATTCCAGTCAGGGAATATCAACCTAAGATTCCTTATCCTGCTAGAGCTAAACAAGCAGAGGTGAAAGAGCAGTTCAGTAAGTTTTTAGATATTTTTAGACAACTACATATTAACTTGCCTTTTATTGATGCATTAGAGCAGATGCCGAAGTATGCTAAGTTCTTAAAGGACATACTTAGCAGAAAAAGGAAGTTGGAGGAGGTCGCCTATATTCAGCTTAATGAGGAGTGCTCAGCGATGTTTCAGAGCAAGTTGCCAGAGAAATGTCACGATCTAGGGAGTTTCACTATTCCCTGCACTTTAGGTAATTTATGTGTTGATGATGCATTAGCTGATTTGGGGGCTAGCATAAATGTCATGCCCACTAGTTTGTTCAATAAGCTAGGTTTGGGGAGGCAAAATCCACTAGGATGTGCATTCAATTGGTGGCCAATTACCTGTTAAGCTTCCTAGGGGAATTGTGGAAAATGTGCTAGTTAAGGTAGATAAGTTTATATTTCCTGTGGACTTTGTGGTTTTGGATATGGACAATGAGCATGGTGTACCATTAATTTTGGGGAGACCTTTCCTTGCCACAGTTAGAGCTAAAATAGACGTATTTGAGGGGAAGTTAGAACTTAATGTAGGGGACGTATCACTTTTAGTTTACCCTCATTTGATAGTTCTTCCACCGACCATGTTCATGCCATTTGTTGTATTGATGGAATTGATCTTGCATGTAATACACAACCACAAGATGTACAAATGGATGATGCTATACATGTTTCTTCCCCTACTAGTATGTGTTATTCATCTGAAAAAAATAACTTGTATCAATATGAGACTTTGTGCTGTGATAGACCCGAGAAGGGTAGTTGCAAGTTTGTTTTTTACAGGTCACTTAGCCGGAATTCGGAGTGGATGAATGGACATCCTAAATCGGTCCAGAGAGCACCTCCTTGGTCATCTACTGCACACATCGGACCTTTTCATTGCGCTTATATGCCTCGAGCCCCAACTTACATTGAGCCTACCTTCTTAATTTGCTCGCGATGCAGGAATGTTGATCCAGAGTCCAGCTAGACGACTCAAACAAAAAGAAGCGCCTTCGGGAGGCATTCCCGAATCTATTTTTGCTTTCTGAATTTTTGGACATTTTTATTTTATTTTATTTTATGTAGTCATTTGCAGTTAGATATTTCAGTCTGTTTTTAGTAAGTTTGATTTTTAGGAGATGCTATCTTATTGAACCTTTTACTAGATGTTGCTTGGAATGTGTTTATTCTTGAATTTTGCAGGAGTTAGCCTACTTGATGCTCGTACGTAATTTTGAGGACTAACATATTTTGAAGTGTTAAAGTACACATCAAGGGCAATATCTAGTAGACTTTCTAGTTTTTATCTCTTTTTGTCGTCTTGTTTTTCTCTTAGTTTTCTAATTTCTTTTATGGACTCCCATAATTAGCTTCATTTTACGTATTTTATTCCTTTTATTTTGGAGTGCCTACCTTGTTTACACTGAGGACAGTGTTTTTCACAAGTGTGGGGTAGGTACCGTAGATTTGTGCAGGTACTAATTTTATCTTTGCTATTTTTATCTTGTTTTAATATCCCTTATTGATTGAGTCCATCCATTATTACTGTCCTTATCTTGAGTTTTGTTTTAATCGAGTAGTTAATGATTTTCTCCTTTGAATGGATTCCCTTATAGCTTTTATCGAACCTTGTTGGAAGAAGGCAATGAACGAATCTCTTAATTACAATCCAGCCAGGTAAAACTGGTATTTTTCCTTAAATTCTTCCATTTTACTTTATCTTAGATATAGAACACTGTTAATATTATTGCTTATTATTGTGATTGACTGTTTAAACTTTGGTTTGAGAATTCATGCAATTTTAACCCACTCAAATGGTGAGATTTTGAGCCAATTGGTGCATCACTATTATGCTCCCTTTTCTTTCATTAGTGAGCATTGTACAGAATCTCTGTTTTTAGAACTTGCTTTACGATATCTTTTGAGATTACATGAATTGTCAATAATCGTGAGATGATTTGGGCACTTAGGATTTACACAATTTGGCCAAAAAGCCTAACCCTGTTTTTCCCTTAGTGAACCAATTTTGAGCCTTAGCCTTTCCTTTCGTGATAATAATAACAGTGACACTCATTTTATCACTTCTATTCATTTGACCATTCTTTCTACCATTGTTGCTGGAAATTATGTAAGTTTATACTGCATTTTATTTTGGATCAATCTGCAATCATATATTTCACTAAGTTGCTAGATTTTTCATAGATGCTCCCTTCAATTAAAAAAAAAATTTGATATTCAGTCTTATTGTATGTGTCAATAACCAACAACCCCTACATAAGCTGTTGTAATATATATACATAGTATATATATATTAAAAAAAAAAGAGTATTAATTTAGTTCATTTTGAGCATCATCTTATTTTTAGAGCAACTTAGTATTCATTTTGGTACAACACTTGATCCTTCGTTACTTTCTTGCATTACTTGCTTAACTTCCAGCAACTTGTAGCCTACATTCCATATTTATACGTACCCTACCTTAACCCCATTACAACCTGGCTCAAGACCCTTTGATCATGATTATTGATTATTTCGTAGTAGTGGAGATTGGATCTATAAGCAAGCCCATGGTAAGCACTTTTTCTGTATTTTTGCGTTGAGAGCTTGGCGATCTTCTTTCACCTATATACACTTGTGTGTTTTGAGTGACATCTTGTGAGGCATGGTTCTCAATTTCTCAATTTAGATGGTTTATCATTTTAACTTTAGCAACTTTATTAAGTTTGTTCTCTCTCTCAAGGATTTAGTGATTTGGGGATTTTGGGAAAAATCATTATGGAGTTTTGAAATTTGTTTTGAGCTAACCTCCTGCAATGCATTGGATTGAGTTATTTGGTATCTGTTTGAGGAGTGAGTTGTTGATTGCTTGAGGACAAGCAAAAGTTTAAGTGTGGGGTAATTTGATAAGCATCATACTACACATGTTTTCATGCCCGATTGTTTACATTTTTATGCATGATTATCCCGTTTTATGCTAGAATCACCTGTCTTTTGTTTCCTTTCTCGTTTCAGGTCATTTTTGAAGGACACCATCAATAATCGAGGGAAATACGTGTGATTACGGACCAAAATCCATCAAATTGGGTGAGAACTAGCACCCCGAGGGTTGAGCACGGCCTGGACTCCGGGCGTGCTGAATTACCAAGAGGCTATCCCCAATTGTGCCATTTCAGCATGACTTTCGTAGCCACCACGGCCTCTAGCACGGCCTGTGGTGACTCAGCATCGGCTTGGGCACGGCTTGAAAGGAGTCGGCCTGACGGACTCCAGTTCAAGATTACACGGACTCGGCCATCTTGAATCATCACGACTGGACTCGGCCGTCTTGAATCATCACACTGGACTCGCCTCTTGAATCAACTATATAGGCAATTTTGAGTTCTTTTGGAGGGGAGACGATTTTTGGACTCAATTCCAAGACACACACTTGATCAATTGTTTTCCTATACCTCAATTGTAGACCTTGAGAGATTAAAAATTCATCAATTGAAGGAGGGATTTCACTTCTTCGAACATCGAATTGAAGATCAAGACAAACTTTGGGAGCATTCAAGAGGCAACTAGGGTTTGAGATTTCGAATTTGCAATTTTAGGGTTTCTCATTCAGCTTGAAAGAGAAGGGTGTACATGCCTTTAATTTATTTTTCCTTATTTTGTTCCCTAATTGCTTTAACCATGAACATGAGTAGCTAGATCTTTTGAATCCATTAGGGTTCACCTTTGTTGATGGATTATGCTTAATTATTAGTTTTTATAATTGTCATTCTTGCAATCTTCTTGCTATTCAGTAATAAAAGTTTGATTCAGTTAATTTGAGACGTTGGATTAATTGTTTATTAGGTTGTTTCTTGACATTGAGAAATGCTTGTTACAACTGGACATTGAATAGTAAGGACTGGTAGTTAAACTTAGAGATAAGGTTGATTTACTCGCCGGATTAAGAACTAACAACTCTTAATAGTTTTAAATCATACTTAATGCTAATCTGTAGTAATCCGATAGGAAGAGATTCCATTAGGTTAGTGCAGGTTTAGGAATCCGGTAAGCTCGAGAGAGGAATCGGGATTCAATTCAGGATTTAGGCACGGGTAAGCAAGATCGGCAATCCATACAATCCATTTTTAGAATTCCATCACTTAGGCTCCCTTTTGGGTTTGTTTCTCTCTTTGCAATTGTCTTTTGATTGTCCGTTGTTCTTCATTTACTTATTTGCACTCATAACCATTAGCTGGTACGTTAGAACTTTCACACCCTATTTCAGACTAGATAACATAGCAAACAGTAGTAACTCTAGGTTCACCCGATCTCCAGGGATACGACCTTGATACTCACTAGTGCTAGGCTGCATCGGTAGGTTCACTGCCTTAGGTGTAGGTTGCATAAAGAGCCCATCAAAGTACTTCAGTAGAACACTAATCCCAACACTAACATCACGATCAATCTCAACATTGACATCTCGACTAACCTCAACTCTAACATCTCGACTAATCTCATTCCAACAGAACTGGCGCCCAGGGAGCGAAGCTCGACTAGGGTCCTTAACTCTAGTCCGGTCACTTAATGTTCGCTATCAGCCTTAGCCTTTCGGCTCTCTTATTCCAATAAGACTGGCGCCCAGAGAGCGAAGCTCAACTAGGGACCTTACCTCTAGTCTGGTCACTTAGGTTTCCAAATAAGCCGGCGCCCAAAGAGTAATGCTCGACCAGGGACCTTTACTCCGGCAACCACACTCTACTAAGCCCAGAGAGCGATGCTCGACCAGGGCAAGTCCTAATATTTTCTTTTTAAATTTACTTATTTACCCTTTTCCATCATTCTCAGATTTATACCAGAACACTCATCAAACTCTTATGTTCTACTGCCATCCCATCCTGAATCATCATGCAATGATAAAATTAATGATAAAGGAAGAACATACATAAATAGTAATTAAAAAGCATAATACATATGAATAATAATTAAATTAATAATTAAACTTGCAATAAATAATCACGATAGCAAATCAAAAATTTATGCATGACACGTGCATAACCGATATATGACTTTAACTCATAGCTTTGGCGACCTCATATCTCTGCTCTGATGCCTCGGGTGGAGCGAGCCGAATAAACGGATTATCTAATCACGGAAAATAATTTATCAAAAACGCTGAAACAATTGACCATTAACCCTAGGTCTAGATTCCTAGGACTGACTGTCTAAGAATCTCGACTAGGAAGAATTCTACTGAAAATTCAGCAGAACCTCCCCTAAAATACAGACATTTACCCCTCGTGAAATGGGTCTAGAACCTGCCAGAAAAACACTTCAAATATTCAACAATTTAATACAACGGGAGTCGGGTCCCCAAGACTTCACTATTTTTCCCGACTCCCCCACACAACACAATTCACGACTATGGCAGGCAGTCCAACAAATAATTATTTTAACTCACAGATATTTTCTAATACACGACACAATTTAATAAACACATAATTATACCAAAGAATTTCTAAAATCAACGGGCCAGAGAAAATTACCGAGACGCTTGATCGCTCGGTCGACTCGCCTCCAGCTGCCGGAGTCCGATCGACGATCCGAACACACCAACGGACTCAAAACGATGCGCTGATGATGATCCCCACTTCTGATTTTCCGATCCGACCCCCGATCATTCGAAGAGATTTGCAGACGATCTCGACCGTCGATTTACAAACGGAGTACGATCGCCATGAAATCATTGCGAAGCTTGAGCTGAGGGGAGTCCGGATATGTCCTTCGATCATCCAAAGCTCGCCGGAAAAGCCCGAAAACGCGACTGCCATCCACTTTCTCTCTCCACCGCGAACTTCCATCTCCAGCCACCATTCACGTCGCCGCTGCCGCCAAAAGGAAGCTCTCGCCGAGGGGAGTCGATCGCCACCAAAATTAGCGGCTACCATCACCGGAATCGCATGCACGGCGGCAAGGAAGTTTCGGCTGCCTTCCTCCTCGCGCGTGCTGCCGCCTTTATAGCTGCACTCGCCGACACCAATAGCGCCTTCGGCCGGCATCACGCGCCTGGCGGTCGGCCGCCACCGGCTGGACGACGTAGCGCCTCCCCCTCTCTCCTCTCCTTCCCTGACGCCTTCCTCTCCTTTTCTTTCTTCTTTCTTTTCCTTTCTTTCCTTATCAGCATTTAGCCCCTAAACTTTTCTTCATTACCTTTTGGTCTCTCAACTTTTTTAATTACTATCAATTTTGCCCTGTAAAAATTCCAATTAATCCCTAATTAGCCTTTCAATTAAGCCCTAACTATTTAATTTGGACCAAATTAAAATTATTGAAAATACACAATTACATATATATCCTTGCCGACACATTTATTTACAAAAATACCAAACATAAAAATTTTCATTAAACCTCCATAATAATAAAATTATTCTTTTAATCCTCGTCCCAAAATAAATTTTCAATTTAGTCCTAACATACAAATAATTTAATTAATCAATTTGTTAACTATTTTTCAACTTAATTTTTAATAGCTCTAGCTAATTAAAATATCAGTTTCTCCAAAAATTCTTTTATAAAAAAAATCCTTTATAAATTCTTCCATAATTTTTCAATATATAATTTTATTTATATATATTATATATACATTTAGGAAAAATTTGAATAACTAAAATATAATTTATTTCTCAAATAATTACTTAATTAATTTCTTAAAGATCCAACTAATTGGATATAGAAAAATAACTTATTTAATTGTCTAACATTAAAATTCCACTTAATTCATTTCAATTTAAACCAAATAAAAATAAATTTAATTTAATTTAAATAAAAACTCATTTATTAATCATTATTAATATTATATTTGCTAAAGAAAAATTCAGGGTATTACAATTCTTATTAATTTATATAGTTCTTTTATATTTGTTTGTTCTTTTCTCTTTATTATTAGGATGTTTTAGATTTTCTTTGTGGCTTATTTGATTTACTTTATGAAGTTATGGAGTATATGATTCTCTTTGTGGAGTTAATGTTTTTCCTTATGGATATATTCGTGGAATTTAGTATATATGACATGCTAGTTGTAAGAAACTATTTTTGTGGATCTTTTGCAATCGGATTCATTTAGGGACCAAAAAGACGATTTGTAGTCATATAAAACTATTAAATAGAGCAAGCAATTCACTGAGTTGCATATTAGATTAGCTCTGTTAATGCGATTGAAGAATATGAACATAATTTTTTTTTACTATCTAATTGAAGACTTTTTTTTTGTTTATATTACTTAATTGTACTTAGTTTTATCATTGATCAAGTGGTACTATTATTAATGCATGGAAGATACATGATTCCATATAAAGGAAAAAGAAAGATTGCTCAATGTAATTCTCATAGTTTTATCATTGATCAAGTGGTACTATTATTAATGCATGGAAGATACATGATTCCATATAAAGGAAAAAGAAAGATTGCTCAATGTAATTCTCAGATCCTTGTGATCTCAACATCCTTTCCTTTTCACAGTCACATACATTTAAAGAAATGGATTCCGTCATCTAATTCAATGTACTCTCACATGACAGGATAACTACAAAATCTAGAAAAATCTGATAATTAAAAAGAATATCATGAAAGTTCTAATAAGGGAGATAAGTTAAAATTCATAACCCATTTAGGAAAAGGAAGAAAAGAGCATCATTACTATGGCAGCTTGATGTAAATGAAATACACAAATAAAAAGCTAGGAATGCCTTCCTGTAGAGTACCAAAAACAGAAACAATATTGCAAGGGGCAGTGTGCAAGTACTGAGCATGAAGATAGAAATTAGCATTTCAGCAAGCTTTACCATGACTTTGTTGCTCATGTTACCTCTCCTTGAAGCACAATGTGAGTTGGTGGATACTAAATGCTTTCGTCAATGTTTTGTTCCCTGCGAAAAACATTTTGCGAACCAATTTTGTGTCTCTGAGTGCAACCGTCAATGCTGCAAAAAGCCTAGTGGTGTAAAATCTACAGCACCCAAAAGATAGTGAGGTGTGTTTATTTGCAATATTGTTGTGTCTTCTAATAATATGCATGATGATCATTTTAATAAAGAAACAAGAAATCAATGCAATTTTAGTACTACTAGCTTTATGAGCAATTTATGCATATTTTTTATGCCATTAAATACACAACTTCACGTAATTAATTAATTTACCATAATAAAACAATGTGCGAGTTTGAGAGAAGTAAAAGAGTTCTCCCACAAACTAAATTATTTGAAATCCTATTTATGTTCTTTTTGGAATGCATAAGCTAACGTAGAGTATATTAATTTTAGATGCAATCACAGACGAACACTTCAAAGAATTACTATCTTCTTTCTTCCCTATGAGGAAGCGCACAAGTTAGCAATCGAGAGAATTGACTGACTTACACTGAGAACCAAAAAGAGAATTAACCAACTTCAAATTCGTTTAGTTATTTGCACCATTCTCCACTGTCAAAGAGAATTTACCTCTCAGCAAGCTTATTATAGCGAGTGAGGTGATGAAGGAAGAAGGAAAATCTGCTTGAGGAGGGCAAATAAAAGAAGTGGAAAACTATACAAAGGAAAATTCAAGGCAGTGGCTTGCCTACTTCTAAGTCTAATATATATATATATATATTACAAAAAATATTGGTGCTCTTTCTTCTAAACTGTTTTCTTTTTCAAAAGGGTTTTGTGTTTACATCATGATGCTTAGAAGTTGGTTTATGTTTTTTCTGGGTTCTTATTCTAAAGCTATACGCAATCTAATGCTTATTTCTAGGCCTTAGTGGTTTTTTTCATCAATTTCCTTTTGCAGATTAATAAAAGCAATGGCTTAAATACTGGAGTTTATAAAATCAATTAGTAACAAGACATGTTTCTTAAATGTCTGAAATCTCGGCAACTCCCTGACTGAAAGTAAACGATTTTTCTTTATTTTTTTTAAACAAGCGTTTACAGAAACATGTCTTTTTTCAATTCATTGAAAGTATTATTCCATTGTTTCACCATTAAAGTGGTAATTTCTGTCAAATTAATGGATAATGTATAATACTCAATTTTAAAACTCTTTGATTTTCATAAGTGAAAATATCAACCTGTTACTATCAAAATTGGTGGAAGATGCATGAAGTCTCTATTTTTAAGACTTTTATTTCATCAATTAGACCACTATAAAGTTAATAGATGACGTACGAAAATTGAATTTTGAGAAGTGAGAATACCGACTAGGTTACTACTCATTCACGAAATCATGTCTTTGCTAATTAAGGTGAATTGCTCCCAAAAACAAATGTAAGGGGGATCCTATAAATTTGAAGGTGCGGCATTCTCCAACTGGAAAAGTCTCGTCACATCTTCCAATTCCATGTCCTCTCTTATTAACATATCCTGGATAATCCCATTCACAAAAGATCGCACACCCAAAATTATACAGCCCAACTTCTTCCGCCAATTTCTCTATCTCCCAGTTGCAAAATGGATGTGCAGTCTTATGAGTCACATGTACCTCTCCATTCTCTGTCAACATTTTACTTGCACTTATCAGGAACCCCTTCACTACCCTCTTGTGAAGCCTGCAGAAATGAAGAAAAGCCAAGTAAACGCATACAATTATAGCTGGAATGACCAAAATTGCAGGCCATTAATTTGGTTAAGGTAATAAGCAGACTTACTCAATTTGTTTCTTGTCATGTTCACGCCATTTAAGAGAAGCATGAGGGAAATTAAAGACTATCCTGTCAAAAGTAGTGTGCGCCAGAAGAGAGTATTGGCTCATAGTACTAGCATCCACTTTATGAATGATTCTGCACCCTAAATCCTGTAGCTCTTTCAAGTGCATTTCAGCCCTTGAATACTTTATTATCAGCTCACCTTTAATTTGCATGGACACCCAAATTATACCAATTAAAATAGTAATAACGTAAAGAAAGAAAGAACCCAGATTATGTACAGAAAGATGTTAATATTACGGACCAAGCTAAGCTACCTTACCTTTAGAGTCAAGAGAGGTTGCAACCATATTGGAAGCAGATCCAAAGGCTTTAGCCAAGCAAGCAGCAAAAGAAAAGTCACCTTCACCAACTAGAAGTATTTTATGAGAAGAGCTATAGTGCTTTATCCATTTCTCTTCTGCTTTAGCACCTAAACAGCTGCTGCTGCTGCTGCTATTACTACCAACCATTGCCATTTTTTGACCTTAAAAAGTGGCCTAGTGCTACGCTACTAGTATCCTTCCATCTGAGGTTGTTAAGTTCTCTTTCTTTTCCTTTTTTTATTGATCTTTCTACGTACACCATGATATGTATATATATAGCAACTTTTTTAACTTTGGAAAATTCTTGCCTAAGAATTTGGATCAGTTCTTATTTATGAGTCTCATTTCCAAGGAAGGTCTCTTAGTTTTCTGACTCAGTATATCCACCATGGTCGGCCGTTTCAAATGCCATTTACTGTGTATAAAAGAGATTCTTAATCTTGAAAAGAAGAAAACAGAAAGAATATCGGGTGCTTTTCTCTAGGAGTCTTTTCCAATACCACCAATTAAATTTTGGCCACGATTTCTTTTTTTCTTTTGAGGAATCGAAACAAATTATTTATGATGAGTGTTTTGTGTATAAATTCCTTTTTTTACCTCCATGCTGTATTTACTTGAATTATAATCTCTTCTATTTGGGAGCTATCTTATGCTCTAAGCAAATAGACGTGAGTCCCGCCTTTGACTACTCTAACTTTTTGAATTAGATAATATTTAAAATTAAAATAAATTATTATTATTATTTTATACGAAAAAAGGATTTTAAAAAAAAGTTATAACATTAATATTTTGTAATTCTCATTCTATTTCTTATCTAATTCTTATTTATGATTTCTTTAAAAATTTGCACTATATGTATTCCTTTGAGAATACTTCTAATAAAGTGATTGTTAATATTTACTTGAGAAATAAACTTGACAATCAAATATGACTAAAATATAAATAGAAAAAAACATATATTTTTTATCACGTTTTAATAGTTGTTTAAAATTACAAGAGTATTTTCATTTCTATCAATGATATCTTCCTTTATTGAGTGATATTTTTTATTTGACCTCGAGTTGCTCATTCTATCACTACAACAATCTAATGTTCACTTTAATGATTTTGTAAGTTCTCAAAAACTAAATTTTGTTAATATCACAATTAATAATTTCTAAAATTGTTCAGTAATAAAGTATGTTGTAACAATCTTTAGTGACTTTACAATAAGTTGATCATTAACGTAAAAAAAATGATGGGGAACCATATGATTTTCTTCGTAATATTTTTTACTCTAAGATATATAGGTGTATACATCCTACCTAAAATTTGAGATACTTTTAATGTCATTATGACTAACATTGGAAAACTATAAATTATTTTACCACATAAAAGGCGACTATTCTCACTATATAATGAACTGTTCTAAAAGAGCCTTTTTTTTTAAAAATAAAAATTACCGATAGAAAATATGATCAATCAACAATTTAAAATTTTAAAAGATATATAGAAAAGGAGTACACTAATAGATAAATATATGAACTAACATAGTTAGGGGTCTTTTTTTGATAAAAATAGTTAATTATGTTTCCAATCTCCATCTTTAATTTTAAATCAAATGATTAAAATTTTATTAAGAATTTAAATTTAAAGATTTAAAAAATATAAAATCCCAGCATAAATCAGGTCACTTATTAATTTTTAGGATAATTACTATTTACCTTTTATATTTGTTCATATTATACTAGTTATCTCCTAACATTTAAAAAATATATTTTTTCATTCTTTTATTTTTTAATTTTATACTAAAAACTCCTTCTATCAGAATTTCCGTTAAACAACTGTTAACTAAGTTTGATCTTATACTGTTTATCCTTTATCTTTGGTGTAATATATATATTGCCCCTTATAATTTATTTATTATACTAAAACCCTATTGTCTAATTTTTATATAAAAATCAATTTTAGAGTTTTTACAAAAATAATTAATTAGTGTTCTTTAATTACTATGATTTTTAGTATAATCAAATTCTAATAAAATTTAAAAATTTTAAAAGTACTTGTATTAATCAAAATATTAAAAATTCATATAATTTAATTTTAAATTATTAAAATAAAATAGATAGTATTATTATTATTAATTTTATTACAGTAGGATTGTAACTTTCAAAAGAAGTTTGAAAATAAAATCATATTTTTTTATCAATTTAGATATTTATTTACATTGATTTTCAAAACGCAAGGAAATTTTAGTGCAATATATAAAATAAAGGGGGCAATTTGTATATTATACAAAATATTATGGTGAAAATAGTATAAAATCAAATTTAATTAACGATTTCCTAATATAAGTTTTAAAGGAAGGAGTTTTTAGTATAAAATTATAAAATAAAAAAATAAAAAATATATTTTTTTTAAAATGTCAGGGAGTAACTAGTATAATATAAAAAACACAAGAGGCAAATAGTAATTACCCCTTAATTTTATTCATAACAAACTTTATATAGGTTAGTTGAGAATGTAATAATTAAGATTCCATTTGACATATGTAATTGTGATTATCCATCGTATATTCATTTTTGAAATAATATCTAAAGGATAGACAACCATGAGCCTACAAAATTAGAGAGTTTTTAATTAAAATTGATTATGTAATTGTTCATAATTTGTAATAAGAAATTTAATCTCCTAAACTATATGTATACCTTCTCAATTATATAACATCTTTGCAATTAATTCCATGTTTAAATCGAAATAATAATAACAAATTAGTATAGAGTGGATGGATAAAAATGCAGATTCTTCGCCCAAAGAAAATGACAGAAAATATATGGATTCGGATCCTCCACCAAACAAAATGATGGCCCATGGTTGTGTAAGTCAAGACATCCACTCGCTCTTATTGCAAACCCAGAAGCACGTTTTTCTTCTAACGAATTTTCTACGCTAAAGCCATTATCGCTGGAGCTGTATCCATGTAGTATGACAGGATAACTATATCTGAGTCATAATTTACATGTAATATAGTAAGAAATAAAATAAAAAATACTTATATTCCCACTTTTACCTATAGAGCATTTAATGAAATCATAAAAATTATAAGTTAAGTATAATTGTAATAAGATTGAAAAAAAAAAAAAACAATAAAAGCATTACAACTATTACAAAAAAACAAAGAAAATATAATCTATGCATTCTAGAAACATAAAAACTAAATGATAAACAAAACTTATACTAAATGATAAACAAAACTTACTTATCATCATAATTTTCAAAGATATCCTCTAGTATATTATTATAATCAAGATAACATTTGTTATTATATTTTATATGCAAAAGGTAATCGATGATAAACTACTGAAACAAATTTAAGAACCAAAATTTTCAATTTGTCGCTATCATGATGGTACAAAAGGCTTTATTAATATTAAAATGAAATGAACAACTTAATGTTTCTCAAATTGCTAATCTAAAACATTTTCAGTCCTAATCCTATAATGTGATTTATTCTAAGTTATAGGAAAATAATTACTATATATGTTAAATGTCATAGTACGAGTTCAAGATGTCAAATGTCTCCACTGATTAATTGAGTTTTATCATCAAATATTTCACCATTGAATATTAAAGAAACTATAAGGAAAGGGATACTACATGCCTTCTAGACTTACTTTTACATTGTATGTCTAGTGTCATTCATATTCTAGCATGTGAAAATAAAATTAAATATCAAAAGAAAAAAGCTAGAATAAAAACTTAGTGATATTTTTTTCAATTCAAGAATCCCTCAATCAGATCCTTTTAATAAAAATATACTAATATAGGAAAACAACTTATAAAGATGAACATGTAAGGAAGTCTTCAAAGCATGCCCTCAAAGTTAAGTATGAACCCTTCACTTTATGCATTTTCTCTTGTAAATTTTTATTACAATTCAAGTCCTTTTCTCCAGTAGCAATGAACTCGTACGTATTCAGCCTAGTCACATTAATTGATTTTTCATGAATAGAAGAGATCGAGACAAAGGATAAAAAGAGTATAAGTCAAAGAGATTGATATCTCATGGTTGGTTGAGTAGACGAATGGTGATAATAGAAAACATTTAGTTACTCTAACGCTTTGAAATTATTCTAATCTGTAAAGTTCTATATCTGGTGCAAAGTCACATTCCACGAGAACAACAAAAGAGACAGATAAAGAGAAAGAACAAAGAAATAAATGAGATGGATATAATTGTACAAACCATAGGGAATATGTAATAAAAAGTACCACAGAAAATAGGAAGAATATGCTCTACTTTATACCACAACTAATAATATGCATGTAATTGATTGGATATAAATATATTTTTAAAATGGAAGCACTACTAGGTTATCAACTGTTATGGAGATTCTATTCAACTATAGATGCAAGGGCTACCAAATTAAAAGAATAGCCTGAAAATAAGAGGAAAAGAACATGAAAATGATTTTCATTTTAACGAATTCGAAAAGCAATATTGATATTAAAAGCACAATGTATGAACATGACTTAACTCAAATTAATAATTATAAAATTTAGAAAAGAATGTTTATGAACGATCTTAGCAACTGGTGTTAGTTGTTATACAAGAATTTGAAGTATTAGAGGGCAAATCTTGTTTGTCTTCCAAACTACTTGCTATGGACATATCAAGGAATTTAAAAAAGGAGAGAACCTAATTAGTTTGATAGCAATATAACAATAATATAATTCAAGTATAGTAAGAGACAACTTATCAATAGTATGATGCATTCCTTGTATTTGTAAAGGAGATGGAGAGTCGGAGCCCAATTGAGAATGAAGTCACAAACTTTATTAAATAAAATAATTAAATAAATAATTGATAAATGAATCTTTTTAATAGATCACCTTATTACCTTAATGACAATATATTAATACACCTATCACCAAGTAGGTGAGAAAGCTTTTCTTATAAAACAAAATTCTATAAAAGACTAGAATTTTAACATTTGAAAACTTAATGATATTTTTTTCAATTCAAGATTCTCTCAATCGAATCCTTTCAATAAAATATACTAATACATGAAAACAGCTTATAAAAATGAACATGTAAGGAAGTTTTCAAAGCAACAATAATGACATATGCCCTCAAATTTGAGTATGAACCTTTCACTTCATGCATTTTCTCTTGTATATTTTTTTTAACAATTGAAGTCCTTTTCTCCAACAACAATGGACTCATCTACATTCAGCTCGTCATGTTAAATGATTTTCCACCAGCAAAAGAGATCGAAACAAAAGATAACAAGAGTATAAGTCAAGAGACCGATACCCCATGGTTGGTTTAGTAGACGAATAGTGACAATAGTAAACATCTAGTTACTCCAATGCCTTGAAACTATTCTAATCCCTGAAGTCATATATCTAGTATAGAATCACATTCCACAGGAGCAGTAAAAGAGATCGCGAAAGAGAAAGAATAAAGAAAAAAACGAGATGGATATAATTGTATAAGCCATAGGGAATATGTAACAAAAAATGTCATAGAGAATATGAAGAATATGCTTTACTTAATATCACAACTAATAATACGCTTGTAATTGAATGAGATATAAATATGTCTTTAAAAGAAAGCACTAGTAGGTTATCAATTATTATAGGAATTCTACTCAACTATAGATGCAAAGGTTGCCAAATTAAAAGAATCTAAACATAAGAGTAAAAAAAAATGAAAATGATTTGCATTCTAAGGAAGTTGAAAAGGAATACTGGTATCAATAACACAATGTATTAACTCAAATTAACAACTACAAAATTTAGAAAGGAATGTTTATGAATTTGGATACTACCTTAGCATTTGTGTTAGTTGGTGCATAAGAGTTTGAGGCATTAGAGGGTAAATCTTGTTTATCTTTCAAATTTCTTGCTATGGACATATTAAGAAATTTGAAAATGGGAGAAAGCAATAAAGCAATAATATAGTTCAAGTATAGCAAGACATCATTTATCAATCGTATGCATTTCTTGTATTTGTAAAAGAAATATAGACTCAGAGCCCAATTTAGAATAAAGTCACAAGCATTATCCTTGATAGATTTGATGGGAAAAAGAATAGGTAATGCCATAAGAAACTAAAAAGTAATAAATAAATGAATCTTTTTAATACACCACTTCCTACTTTAATGACACTTTTAATACACATATCACCAAGAAGGTAAGAATGCTTTTCTCATAAAACAAAATACTGTAAGAGACTAAAACTTTAACAATTAAGAGAAATAATCTTAAAATCAATATATGTTGCCAATTAAGAAAGAGAAAGCATGTTTAGAATATATATATATATACACTAGAATTAACAATATTAATTTTACAACAGAAATATCTTTATTTAAGTTTATTAAAATTAAATTTTTTTATTGCTGCTATTTATATTTTTAAAATATTTTGTCATAATAATATTTTTGCTCTCTCTCTCTCTCTATCTATCTATCTATCTATATATATATGTATGAAAGTAAGGTTGTAGCCAAGATTTCTTTTCTTACATGTCTTTCTCTGTTTTTTTTTAAGAAATTTCTCTTAATTTAGATGTATTTTTCTAATAGATTAGTTTATTTCTAAGGTTATCTCTTTCTTCTCTTAAAATAAAATAATTAAAATTTCACCTAAATTTTTAATTTTTCTCTCTTTTATTACTCTTCCATACAAACTTTCTATCTTCCTTTCTTCCATTGCTTCACATATAACTATGCTTCCTCTTAATTCCTAATATTTTATTTTAAAGAAAAAGAAAAAACTCTTAATCCTCGTATTTCAGCCATTTATTTTTATAACAATCCAGAACCAAATCACATGAGATATTGTCTGCTTTGGCCTCACTGACCTCGCGGTTTTGTCCCCTTGGCGGATTCGAGAACTTCCTAGGAGGTCACCCATCCTAGAATTTCTTCGAACCAGGGACATTTAACATTGGAGTTCCTATAACTTCACAGCCAAACAACCAAAAAGTGCCTTATGTGATTAGTTCCAACTCTTTACATATATGTTATCAACCATTCCCCGCCCCATTTCAATATGCAATTTGATTCATTCATGTACCCTCGTACCTCAGAGTGCTGCCACCCTAGAAGCCTGCGAGAAGCTGCTCCTTGTCCAAGCATCCTATCTTTGCCCCGGCGTCCACTTTCCGCCCTCATCAAACTGCTTCTCCAGGCCAGGCTGTCACATGCCCACCAGCTTCCACCTAGTTTGTCCTCGAACCACACATCTACTAGAGGGGTCCTCCTCTGACACCATTTGTAATGACTCGGAATCAAATCACATGAGATATTATCCACTTTGGCCCCCCACTGGCCTTAAGGTTTTATCCCCTTAGTGAGTTCAAGAACTTCCCAAAAGTTTACCCATCTTGAAAATTTCTCGAACCCGCCAAGAGAACAAAACCGTGAGGCCAATGGGGGCCAAAGCGGTCAATATCTCATGTGATCTAGTTCCGTGTCGTTACAAATGGTATCAGAGTAGGACCCCTCTAGTAGATGTGTGGATCAAGGACGAACCAAACGAAAGCTGATGGGCATGTGATAGCCTGGCCTGGAGAAGCAGTCTGATAAGGGCGAAAAGTGGACACTGGGACAAAGATAGGATGCCTGGACAAGGAGCGGCTTCTCGCAAGCTTCTAGAATGGCAACACTTTAAGGTACGGGCATACATGAATGAATCGAATTGCACATTGAAACATGGTGGGGAATGGTTGATAACATATATGTAAAGAATTGGAACTAATCACATGAGGCGCCTTTTGGTTGTTTGGCTGTAGAGTTATAGGAACTCCAAAGTTAAACGTGCTTGATTCGGGAAAATTTCAAAATGGGTGATCTCTTGAGAAGTTCTCAAATCCGCCAAGGGGCTAAAACTGTAAGGCCTTTAGGGGCCAAAGCAGACAATATCTCATGTGATCTGGTTCCACATCGTTACAAAAAGTATTAGAGCCAGGACCTTTCTAGTAGATGTATGGTTCGAGGATGAACTAGGCGGAAGCTGGTGCGCACGTAACAGCCTGGCCTAGAGAAGCGGTCCAATAAGGGCGGGAAGTGGATGCCGAGCAAAGATAGGATACCTAGACAAGGAGCGGCTTCTAGCAGACTTCTAGGATGGCAGCACTCTAAGGTACGAGGGTGCATGAATAAATCGAATCACATATCGAAATGGGGCAGGGAATGGTTGATACATAGATGTAAAGAGTTGAAACTAATCATATGAGGCGTCTTTTAGTTGTTTGGCTGTGGACTTATAGGAACTCTAAAATTAAACTTGCTTTGGATTTTCAGGATGGTGACCTCCTAGGAAGTTCTCGAACCCTTCATGTGATCTGGTTCTAGGTCGTTACAGTTTTTGTCTTCTTGAAATCTATTTATTTCTTTCACAAGTGGTGATCATATTTTTTAACTCAACTTCTTCATCCTTTTCATGTTCATCTAAAATTTCTTTCTCGTAGATCAAGAAATTTGTCTTTATCATATTTAGCTTTTTCCATGCCAAGTTAGTTAAGTTCGAACTTTTAATCTTTTTATATAGATAAAAATAAAATTTTAAGAGATAGTTTCTCTTTTGTAGATGTATTTCTCTATTTCTAAAGCCATTTCTATACATTTTCTTTTCTTTTTTGTAAAAATTTATTATTACATGTTCTAACATAGTTTTACTTTTCTTATATGACACTTTTTCTATTTTCTAAAGTCTTTCCTTGATTTGGCATTGTAAACACCCATTTTTTGAATCGAGGGAATCATGAAACACCCAATGATGAAAGTTATTGTTCCTTTCGAGTCTTATGGAGTTGAAAGTCAAAATTTCAATTAGGATTGTAGGTAATGAAGCTAAATATTACTTTTCGAAATCAAATTGAACTAAATTTACCAAAAAATCAAGTTTTGGGATCAAAATTGAATAAATTACCAAATATAAGGACTAAATTATAAAAGTTCCTAAAATTAGCCAACCTAGAGCTAACCGGCTCTACATAGTACTGATTCGTCCAAAACTCAAATTCTCACGTCAAAGGTGTTTTCCGAATTTAAACATCATTAATTACTAAAATGTGCTTTCTAGAAGATTTTTATTAATAATTATCTAGCTTTTAATTTTTTTGATTAAATGAATTTTTTTGATAATTAATCCAAATATTTTAAAATCTGTATGTATCGATGAAAAAAGGATTTTGATAAATCTCTTTAATTATTAATTATTTTTTAGAATTATCGATAATTAGAGAAATAATTATCTTAACTTCTAGGTTTCTTCCACCTTCTCTATAAATAGAAAAGAAAATCCTAAGCCAAGAAAGGAGTTTGTGGTTGGCAATTCCTGGCAGACAGAATAATTGGTAAGTTGGTGAACGTATTGTGATTTCTAACAAAAATAAACACAAACCCTAAAACACTATGAATTCTCACCCAATCTTTAAATCAACCTCCTCCTCTACTTTTTAGACTCGAGGATCTGTACAATACAGTGACAACCTGAGAGTTTATTACACACAATCATCTCATCATTAATTTTCTTGCCTTCCTTTTATTCAATGATTTTATGATCTTATATAGTAACACGTTTAGGGTTTATGTGATGAATGTTATTTGATATATGCTTAACATGCTTAGATCCTGGTTTGCCATGATATTTTACTTAATTAATGTTATTTTTACTAGATCAACATGTTAGGATTTTGGAATCTGATAACTTTTATGAATTTGCATGATTAGGTCTAAGTTTTGCCATATTTTTTATTAGAATTTCATAATTTAGCTTTAAATTATGGATCCCTTAATATTCTGGATAAAGCTACCATATTTAGTTAAGTATCCACTTAAATCTGCTTTAAGTTAATTACTTATTATTTATTTGTTTAAAATATATTGATGTTGCTTTGCCCTAGAAATTATATTATTTACTTATTTTGCTGCGTATTATATACATATTAATTGTTATTTTGTATTTTTATGCATGTACATTACTTATGAAGGGTTTCAAAGTTACTGTCCGCTCAAATCGGTTTAGAATGAGCCCTAGAGCTGATCGTCTCTATGAACAGTCGATTGGCTCTATAACATAACCAATCGGTTGTTTTGACAGTTTTCGTCGGATCTTCACCTGACGATCGGATTTTGCTAGTTTCTGCCTATTTTATCTGTTTCTTATTAGTTTTTGCTTTTTTTGTTCTTGGAGATGTAATTTTTTATTTTCCTTGCTTTTTTTCTTTTTGCGTTATTTGATATCTATAATCTGTGAACAACGGAAAAATACTTGTTTGTTTGATTACTAATTAAAAATAACTCATATAGACTTAGGGCTTTAAAATTGAATTTTAGCATGAAACTTGTAGTCCATTAGGTTAATAAGATGGTAATTAGGAATAATTATATAGTCCAACTAGACTTAGATAGGCTTTGCCATATCTAATTAATAAACTGACCCATTTAAACTTAGAAAATTAAAACATGCTTTGTATTTAAAAAGTAGGCTATTTAGAAATAATGGTTGGTAAACTTGGACTTCATAATAAAACTGAGCTAAACTAAGTGTGTCACGACCCGACTTGTGGGTCGTGACCGGCACTAGGGAATGGATAGGCGTAAGGCCACCGAATCCCGTAGTAAGCCTGACCATTACTAACTCAATCAAATTGAAATTCGGACTCAATCTAAAGCATTGATTCACAATTAACCTTAACTATCAGATCCTACATATTTAATTCGGTCTGCTAGCATAATTAGGCAAGACCTAAATTTACATAAAATTACAAACTGATAAGTCTAAAATTTCTACTGTGGAGAATCTAGAATTTTAAAAGTTAACATACCAACAAATTCAGTTATATCTAACCCGAGGATGAAGGAATCGGGCTGCTAGATGAAAAACACTGCGAAAAACTAACTGCACCTGAAAAATAGTACTAAGACACCTCTTGTCTTTGCTTTAACACACTCCCCTGAATTTTCCAGCTAAATATCAGGTTCGAACAGGTCATCTTCAGGGCAAGTCCTGGCTCGGCCGTAAGGTCAACCAAGACAGACAAACCCGCCAAGCCGAGGAGGCAGTTAGATTAGGAAGCCTGAATATGGAAGCTGACTTAGTGTGAGACTGTCAGTCTCGAGAGTGAGTTAAAATCATATATCCCAAAACAAAATATAAAACTTCAATAAAATATTTACTTAATTAAAATAAAATATACAAGTCATGCTATGCTTCTGCAAAATAAAATAAAATAAATTTTTATTTCATACCACGGGACAGAGTACCTCGGCATAATCCTAATCCCAACACTAACATCTCGACTCTCTCATTTTAACAGAACTGGCGCCCAGAGAGCGAAGCTCGACGAAGATCCTTAATTTTAGTCCGGTCACTTCATTATCACTATCAATCTTAGCCTTTTGGCTCTCTTACTCTAAGATTGGCGCCAAGAGAGCGAAGCTCGACCAGGGTCCTTAAGTCTAGTCTAGTCACTTAGGTTTCCAAATAAGCCGGCACCCAGAGTACAATGCTCGACCAGGAACCTTTACTCCGGCAAACTCACTCTCTTCAGCTCAGAGAGCAATGCTTGACCAGGGCAAGTCCTAAATTTACCTTTTAAAATTTAACCTTTTTACTATTTGTCTCAGATTCCTACCGATGCGTACAGGGTCCTGATGAAACTCATCAAATAGCATGTTCTACAACCGTCCCATCCCGAGTCAACACGAAATCAATAAAATCATAATGCAGAAAATGAAACATATATAAACAGTAAATAATTAAATAAGTAAAATATTAATCATTTAATCAGAGATATCATGAAAAAATCTTAGCATGACACACGTAAGCAGATATATGACTTTAACTCATAGATCTGACGACCTCCTAGCTCTACTCCGATGCATCGGGTGGAGCAAGCCGAACTGACGGATTATCTAATCACGAAAAACAATTTAATCAATAACATTGAAACATTTGACAATGAACCCTAGGTCTAGATTTCTAGGACTGACTGTCTAAGAATCTCAACTCGGAAGAATCCTACTAAAAATTCGGCAGAACCTCCCCTAAATTACAGACATTTACTCCTCGTATAACAGGTCCAAGACCTGTTAGAAAACACTTCAGATTTCCAACAATTTATTATTTTAACGAGAGTCGGGTCACCAAGACTTCATTATTTTCCCGACTCCGCCACACGTCACAAATCACGACTAAAGGCAGACAGTCCGACAATTAATTATTTTAACTCACAATATTTTTCTAATGCTCAACACAATTCAATAAACACATAAATTTTACCAATGAATTATAAAATCAACGGGCTAGAGAATTACCGAGATGCTTGATCACTCGGTCGACTCGCCTCCAGCCGCGGGAGTCCGATCGACGATCCGAACAGACCAACAGACTCGAAACAATGCGCTGATGATGATTCCAGCTTTCGATCCGACCCCCGATCATCTAGAGAGATTTACGGATGATCTCGACCGTCAATTTTCAAACGGAGTCCAATCTCCACGAAACTTGTGCCATTAGAAAGCTTGAGCTGAGGGGAGTCCGGATATACCCTTCGATCATCCATCACTTGCCGGAACTTGCCGGAAAAGCCCGAGATTTTTAGCTGCCCCTAAGTAAATCTTCTTCCCCGGATCACGCTTTTCCAATAACCATAGGGGGAAATGATGGGCAAAGAAGAAAGCTCACTAATTGCTGGTCATTTTGAGACTAGAACCACCCAAATTGGCTGCCGGAGACGACGTCAACGATGGTGAGAAGCTGCTTCCCCTTTCTGCCTATTTGCTGCCACCTGACGCCACCGAAGTTACTGTTGCCTTTTCCACCAAGCTCGCCGGCCTCCGCTGCACCTCCGGCCCTCTTCGCCGTGTCCTAGATGGACGCAAATCCCCATCTGCCATGGAAGCTGACCCGAGCTCCCCTCCCCCGACTTCTTCTTCTTCTTCCTTCTTTTCTTCTTTTCTTTTCTTTCTTTCTTTATCGACATTTGGTCCCTCAACTTTTCTTCTTTATCATTTAGTCTCCCAACTTTTTTAATTACTAACAATTTCGCCCTGCAAAATTTTCAATTAACCCTTCAACTTTTCTTTAGCTTTTTAATTAAGTCCCTAACTATTTAATTTGGACTAAATTACAATTATTGAAAATAGAGAATTACTTATTTACTCTTGCTTTTAAATATAAAATTACCAAAAAGCCATTGCCGACATATTTAATTACAAAAATACTAAACATACAAATTTTCATTAAAACTCCATATTAATAAAATTATATTTTTAATCCTTTCAAAATAAATTTTCAATTTATTCCTAACACTTAATTAATTTAATTAATCAATTTACTAACTATTTTCCAATTAAAATCAACACCATTAGCTAATTAAAATTCATTATTCCTAAATAAATTCTTTTATAAAATATTAATTATTAATTCCTTCATAACTTTCAAATATAGAATTTAATTCATATATTCATATCGGGAAAAAATTGAATGACCGAAAATATAATTTATTTTCTAAGGAATTTACTTAATTATTTTTCTTGTAAATCAAACTAATTAGATGTAGAAAAATAATTCTTTTATTTTTATCTAGCATTGAAATTATATTTTAAATCATCTCAATTAATTAATTAAAATTAAAGTAATATTAATTTAAATAAAAACTCATTTATTAATTATTACTAATATTATTATTATTAAAGAAAAATTCCGCATATTATAAAGTGGCTTTGATGCATGTAATTGAGTAGCTAATTAGGTTAAAATAGAGATTGGTTAAGCCTAATAAAATACGCTTGAATTAGATGGACCTAACATGTTGTATTGTGTATGTGTAAAAAATATTATGTTGTATTTATAAGGAATATACTATTAACTAAAAAGGTAGGAATACATAGTTCAGAAAGTCGGTTTTCAGATCCATATCTGGATGCAGTGATGCTTCCTTAAGAAATCTAGTTATGCCACGTAAGAAGTAAAAAGGTCTTGGTGACTCACTCAGGTGGCAACTCTATTCCTCTGTGCTAGTCTCTATAATTAGTTAGCATATTACTGATTAGATTAGAAAGCTTTGCAGTGCCCGTGCTTGCTAAGAACACTTGGATGCGCGCTTGAAACCGCCGCTCACAAATGAGTTCTTTAATATGCTATTTTTTCTCTTTATTCTCTTATTGATTTAATTAAAAACTCGATCCATTAATTCATATTATTTTTTTCTCACACTCTTAATTATGCAAGTTTTAGATTTTCAAATTTATATTGATTTCTTTCAAATATTTTAATTGAAGACAACAAGACCGAAATTGGAATTATCAAATTCTAAAATTGCTAATATGTACAACAATAATCATAGTAATCATAGTAAAGGTTATTAGCTAATGATTTAAATTAAATAATTATCTAATATTTAAATATTTCATTATATTTCTATTGATATCTATATATAACATTAAAATTATTTATTATTATCTTCAATTATATTTTATCCCATCCATAGGACGGATAATCATTTAGTTATAAATGAAAGTAAGAATAATTTATTAAAGATTTTTCTGAAATACACTAATCAATCTCTTGATTTTTAATAATATATTATGATGTTCTTAAGGTTTTATTTCAAATAAGAATGAGGAGGAGAAAGGATAGAGGCGCATTGTAACATCCCAGCTAGACTGACACTTTAAGAGCCCTAACATCATGTCCAAGCTTCCACAATAACATTAACAAAAAGAAGAAAAAAAAAGTACAACAGAGGACTAACCAGGCGAAACGAAATCAACCACAAAACTATAAAACAACTGAGCAAAAGCACCCTGGTTAACCAAATAAGAACAAAATATAGCTGGATAACTCCACCAGCAATCTAGTTGTTGAATGGCCACTTTTGAAGACAAGGCAACACTGACCCGGTTACCCTCCTTATAAATATGAGTGACCACAAAAGTGATGGAGCTAATAAAATAAAGACATTGCATCCACTTAGCGTCCCATTGATGAGGGACCTGAGATGTCTTGTTTTTGAAAGATTTCAAAACATACAGGAATTTGTTTCTAGCCTTATTTTTTGTCCAGCCTAGCTCTCTTGCTTTGAGAATGGCAATTATTGCTGAACCAGGTTTAGCTTCAAAAGTGAAGCCAATAGCTATAGGAATAATACCGCAAGTGAGGACACCCCGGACCTACCGGGAGTCCCAAATGCAGCTCCCTCAGTGTTTATTTTCAGCCACCCAATTGGAGGTTTACGCCTGCTGAGTTCAATAAGTCTAGGAGCCTATAGAGGCTGACCTTTAATCTTCAACAAATTGAGCACTTGCCATTCCCTCATGGTATTAAAAGTAATGCCAACTTGAAAAAATTGAGCTTCCTTGATGCATCTCCATATAAGTCAGTAAAGTAGCATGTAAATCAGGATTGAAATCATTGAAAGCCACCTGATTCCGAGAGTGCCAAATTGACCAACAGCCTGAAACAACTGCAGTAAGAAGAAGAGCATGCAATTGGCTGCTCATCCTAGCACGTTGGATCACATCTGAAAAGACAACCTACACTTCGGAGATTAAGATTGAAAAGCGACGAAATACTACTCCAAGCTGCTGCCGCAAATGGGCAATGAAAGAAAAGATGCTTCGATGCAGAGCATGATGCAACAAGCGCTAGCAAACTACAGACAGTGGAGGCAGGATTTAGTGTTTCTAAATGCATTTCAGCCATGTTAACCTAACAGAAGTATTTTTCGATTGCAAAACTGATTTGCCAAAAACAAAACCAGTAGAGGAGCCCGTCCACAACAAAGTATCCTGAGAGTAACACATTATTTTGCACTTCTGTAAAAGATTCAAAGAATTTTTGGTAGAAATATTTTTCTTTTCAATTTTAACTCTTAAAGCATTTTCAATACACTCAAATATGTGTCGAACTCTTTATTTTAAAGAGTCCTACAATAAGCTTAGGCGTGTAGAGGAAATTAACCATGGGCAGAGATAATAAAAAACATATAAGAGAAAGAAGGATCTAGAGGAAAAAGGAGAAGAATCAGGGAGAGAGAGGGAGATGGCTGCCCTCAATGGTGAGGTGGGGGAAGAGTTAAAGGCCATAATCTTGGTCAGACATAAGGGAGATGCTAGTGAGCTCAAGATGACAATGGCGGCAGCTTAAGCGGTGGTGAACGACGAAGAAGAAGAGAGAGAACTGAAGCTTCCTCTCGCCGTTTGTGTTGTTTCCGACCACATCAACCGGTGATCTTAGGCTCAAACAAATCAGCATCGCCTAGGCTTCCATTTCCGACCAACATCAGTCTTTTTGGTTGCCGAAAAATTAAAATCCAATGAGAGAGAGGTTATAGGGACATTATGATTTCTAATTTTTTTCAGTTATCTCCGGTTGAATTAGGGTGATTAGAGACTATATTTGGAACCTACTCTCCATAAGCTTTCCGTCAACACGAATTTTGTAGAGACTGGACTCCGTTGGAAAATCAATGACTGGATTTGTATTAGTGTTCTATGACTGGTCCATAATTTGAATTGAAAATTAGACACTGAAATCATATTCTATGCGTCAATACGAGTCCATAGATGTTCTCAAATTGTCAATCAGATATCGGGACCGGAGACGAATTGACCAATTTAATACGTGTTAGGGATTAAGTATTCGAAAGTCGTTCAGAGAGAAAGGTTATCGAATTAAGTGAAAGGTATAGTTAGTTCGAACCCTACATACAAAAAGCTTATAAGATTGTAGTTTTTTTTAATTATATTATGAATAATCTTATCTAAAATGCTTTCTTGAGAAAGTCCTTGTTTTTATTAAATTAAATTTAGAAAAATTAGAATAATTTCTATACAACTCAAGAATGAATAATAGTAGTTTGGATTTTTGTGAAATTTATAAATTAGATTTTATACAATTGGATGAGTGGTATACACTAATTTATGTGGCCCATACAATCACATATTGGACATTGGGTGTTGATTCAGTAACATAAACATATGATATATTGTCTTTGGTATAACATTCAATATTTATATGCTTTTGATAATTTTATTTTTAAGACTCATTAAGATGAAAATTAAGAATTATTAACTTTTATCACTGATATTTATCCAGTTGGTTAACAGATTTTATATTATATCTATAGAATGAGATATGATGTTAAACTACTTGTCTATTTTTCTTCTCACTGAGTTTTTACTCTTTTTCCACTCACTAGTGTTATGTAGGATACTTAAGAGTTGAATCAAAATAAAACTTATTGTAGATAGAGCTTTGTGTGTTAGCATCCATAGTTTGAAAAAGAGAAGATTGAAAATTAAATAATTGGGCTCAGTTTGGACAGAGTCGTTCCATAAAATGCATATACCTTTAAAATTTATAAAAATAATCTTTTAGATTATAAAAACATGAAATATATTATTCTTTTTTGTAAGGCAACAAATCATTTCGTGATTACAAAATGAATTTCACCAATCAACTCAAGATCAAGAACATTAGATGTAGGTTCAATTTAAACCGAACCAAACTGATTTGGTTTGATCATGAGAGACCACCGTACAATAAAGGAGCATTGTCTCCTATAAGTGACAACGAAGGATGCCAGTGATTGATGACATTAAGGCTTAGGCAAACAACGTCGACGAAGGAATCAACATTGTGGCATTATTGACGTCGAGCGAGGAGGACAACAAAAGGGCGGCATGGTCAAACGAAGGATGAATATGTCGAGATTTAAAGAAATCGAGCTGGTCATGTTAACAGTTGGTGGCAGCCATGGTGAAGGACAGTAATTGATGGTGTTGAGGATGACACCACCTATAGTGTGTCTGAACGATGCAAGAACATCGGCGAAGGAAAGGCTAAATATATAAGGGAGAAATCAATAGGGTTTTGATTTTGTGTTGAAGAAAATAATTTTTGAGGATGATTATTAATTTTGAACGGATTATTGTTGGTATAATTAAGAAAATAATTAATTTTTGGAGGGGAGAGTTGAAAAAAGTGGAAGGTTTAAGAGTCTTAGAGGAAGGTGGAAGAGAGAATTTAAATTTGATTAGGACTCTTGAGTTTACTTGGCCACATATTTCCAATACTAGGTGTTATATGGGTGGTATTAAACTTGGGGTCAGAGATTCCTGTAGATTTTGGATTTAGGAATTGAAGTTATTAATTTTAAAGAAAGAGTCATATATATAGCCTTGACTCTTGGACTAGACATATATTTTTGGCCTAAGCCAAAAATAAATGGAGAAAAAAGATCTGATCCATTAGCAAGCCCATGAAATGAATTTAATTAATTAATTAATTAAATGACACTAAATTTAATAATTGGCCAATAGTGAGAAAGTACATTCAAGAAAAAACGAGAGCAGAGAGGAGTCAGTGAGCACTAAGTCAATAACTATTCTACATTTTTCACAAAATAACTACCTTGAGTAACAAGGATAATAAGGCTCTAGTGGTTAAAAAGAAGAAGAAAGAGTTATTTTCCAAAACGCGCAGAAATTAATGATCTTTATAAATTGAAGAACAAAAGATAAGAGAGGAGTATCAAAACTCATCAAATAGATAGAAAAACTATCCAAACACAAGATCAAAGTTTCGAAGAGCATTTCATTAATTATCCCACCAGTCAATTTTAATTATTGTCAAGTCATGTTTCTCAATATTTACTTTTCATATTTTCACTTAAAAACACAAACTTTTTTAAATTGTCAACAAATTTTATATAAGCCCTCAACTCACTTATTTTTAGTCATTTATTGCCATTACAACAAAATTATTGGTATAAAAAATTTAAGCAAATTGTAATAAAGGAAGCTTAGAAATTTACAATTAATTGATTACAAAAACTAAGGTACAATAATTTTCAGACAGTTCATATACCAATGTATGTGGCATGCTCAACAAACTTTAACCAAAAAATTATTAAGCTACTATATGATTTTAGTCTTATTTTAAGACTTGACTAATGATGCCTTTATTAACGTAAATATTTTGTGTTGAATTGGAATTTTTTAAATATTTGTGAATGTGTGAACACATGAATTCTCCTAAATGATTTTTCATTGTCGACAGCAATTTAGTTAAGCCACATTTATCCTGCATATGGATTAAAAAATGGTATTAAGTCACCTTTGTCTCGCATATGGATTAAGATAGGTCTAACCGTCTAAAAGATCCAAACCCTTGAGGTAGTTTGCTATTTTGATCATTTTTTTAAATTATCAATTTAGCCATAATTTCGCTAATCGAGTGCAATTTTGGCCAAATTGAGTTGCTGGTCTAAATTAAGCAACTTGGATGGTGATATGAACGCAATTTAGGAAATGAGAATTTAAAATTAAGTAATGTGTATAAATAATGCGGCATTAAGACCAATCAATTTGAATTTCTCATTTTCTAATTGGTGTCTTTGTCACTATCCGTGTTGTTTAATTTTGACAAACAACTCAACTAGGGTAAAAATTGCACTGTGGCTAAATTGATAATTTTTAAAGGATTAGCCAGAATAGCAAAATTTTGTAAAAGTTTAGATTGTTTAGGATTTTAGGCCATTAAAATATAGTACTGCAAATATTTTTTAAAGTGCAAAGTGTTGTTGTTAGTTGGACTACTCAAAGTTAAACTTTTCATAATCTATCTTTTATTAATAGTAACAAGAATATTAAATTAAAATATTAGAATATATAAAATTATTGAATTGAAACAAATATTATTAAATAAAAATGTGGTCTACAAAAATATAATATATTTAAAATATGTTTTCTTAAGAGTAATAATAAAATTTGATTAAATTAGTGATATATATTTTTTAGTACTCGCAAGTGCACGAACCGTTCCTATAGTAAGGGTAAGTTCACCACGAGGTCGATCTTTCAAGGAACTATGAGGCCACTTATTATAAAGACTACTTATCAACACAAAACAATAAAAGTAAATCTAAACACTCTAAATTGTATATTTGAGATGATAATGGTCATAAAGTAAAGTAACTAAACAATAAATAAATATGCAATGCAAATGCAAATGCTTATGATCTAAAACTATATGCTAAAAATAGTATTTAATCTAGCCATTTACTTAGTAATCTCCTTGTTTTACTTTAAGCCTGATCTAATGAATGAGACGGTGATGTGCCTTTTCCCTAAATCACTCAAGCTAATGATGCAATTTAGGTTTTTTATACCAATATAGATTAAAGTAAAGATATTGTTTCTAATACTTTTAAACCTAAAGATTTTCATAACAATTACTATTGCTAAATTAATATGATGGTTAACTAACAATAATAACTGAAATTAATAAAGATATGAAGGTAAAGAAATCATTCATTAAATAAATAAATAACAAGGTTCATACAAAGTAAAAAGACTAAATTAAATACTCATGAAAACTAGCCTAACATATTTAACCCAATGATCATGGTATTAAATAGAAAGACATAAAATATAATAAAATAAAAAGCTCCCTCAAGATCCAGAATTTCTTCAAGTAGGAAGAAGATTGGTCCTCAATCTCCACTTCTTGAAGAGCTCCTTAGATCCTCAAAGAACAATGAAAACTAAAACTAAAGTGTTTATAAAAAACTGTAGAAAATTATGGAGAGAATAATGGTTGCAGGTGTAGAGAGCAGGTAGGAGAAAACTCCCCTCCTTATTTTCCCTTCCTTGTTCCTTGCAGAGATTTATATAGAGGAGAGTCCTCCTCTAAATAAATCTCTCTAGAGATGAGTATACTAATATAAGTTTATCTAAGAGATAAGACTTAAAGTATCTTAATCTCCACCAAATACTATTCCATAAATAACTCTTAATATAAATCCTAATAATTACACAAAATGACTAAAATATCCCTTGGGCCTCATAATTAGCAGTCCATGAGTCTTAATCTTGGGCCTTGACACGAATATGTCCTATTAAGCTTCTTTTAGCTCCATATTTTTCTCTTTTTGCTCCATATTTTTCTCTTTTTGCTAATATTCCTGAAAATAGACAATTAAGCTTAAGTGAGGCAAAAACACATATTTTCACCATTTTATATATAGAAATATATCATTAAAGCTTTAAAATACCCTTAAAAATCTATACATAATTTGGACCGATCAAATATCCCCACACTTAAACTTTTACTTGTCCTCAAGTAAATAGCAACCGAGAATTAACTTTTGCAAAAATCATGAAAAACATCCCTACTCAGCTTAAAGATATTATTCAAAAGAATCTCACTAATGCAAAGATCATGTCAACCCAAGAACATTTGAGTCATAATAATTTTCTTTAAAAATATAAACTCAATCATTGTTAATCAAAGGATTCAAGCATCCAATCCTTCACACCTGTTTCACAACAAATAGTCTAACTCATCTTCAAAGGATACAACTATGATGCATAATCCAAATTATTATAACCCTATTCAAAAAGGCAAAACCTTCATTCAAAAACAAGAGATCAATAGGCATTTATTACTTGCTTTTGAAGCTTTTATACTTTTTATTTTCTTTTCTTTATACCCCTAGGATTTTAATTTTTGATACTTGGGGTACTTCTTTCTTTCTTGAGATGTTATGCCTTTTTATGCAAATACAAACATGGGCAATGAATGCACCTGGTTACTCAACAAAACATACAACAAGATGCTTTGCATACTCATAATCTTAATTGCCTTTTTACGCGAAAATCAACATTGGTCATGAAAATCCCCGGTTACTAAGCAACTAAAATTAGCGGAGTAGAGTTATTAAACTTAGAGCTTTAAACTTGCCCATATCATATCTCACAAACTTAGGCAAGCCAATTTAATAACAAGAAAATCATAATCTAAATCATACACTTCTAATCATACCCATGTCAAATGTTGCTAAACTATTCATCATGTCCATATACAAAAGATGAACACTTGATCATTTAAGTGCAAATAACTCATGAGTTCATATTTATACACGTTAAAACTAACTCAAGAGTTCAAGAATCTTAACATAATAGCATTCTTTCATCGACTCTTATATAGAACAATAAGAAAAAGCTGAGTGAAAAATTTAAAATTTTGTAAAGATTAACCAAAGTTGCTAATTCTCATGGCATATGACGTATAAAGTTTAATCGAAGAAATATTCTATTTCCCTCCCCCACACTTAAATTTGACATTGCCCTCAATGTCATTGCATATAGAAAAATAAAGAACAAAAAGAGAGGAAAAAGATAGAATACTCCCCTCGAATTTTGCTATGCATAGTAAACCATGAACTTGAATTCCAATCTCCACCATTCAAACCTTAGAAGTACACTTGAACACACATCATTGATAATTATAAAATAAATAAAGAAATAAAAATTTAAAAATAATGAAGAATTAAAAATAATAAACTATACTAGAAAGATTAAATCCTAAGATAATTAAAAGTTAGATCCTAATAAATAAATATAAATTCTAGAATAAAATTTAAAATAAAGTCCTAGATCAATGATATGACTATTTATATGGAGGAGATAGAAATATATTTAATTTTAAAAGAGAGTATTTTAACTAAAAATAATTCATAACTAATCCCAATTTCTTGGATTTAATTATTTAATTTTTGCTCAATTTATTTTTACATTGCGTCGTTAAGCTCCCGCTGCGTGCCTATCTTTGTGGGCTGTTCATGTGCCTGCCGATCTTTGCGGGCATGTGGCCCGGCTGGGCTTCCTCAGCGGCAAGACGCATTCTTGGGCTGCACTGGCTTCCTCGCGGAGCATCCCGCGACCACAGGCTGCGCGGGCCCGTGTTGTCTCTACTGGCTGCTGTGGGCCGTGTCGTCTCTGCCGCTAGCTGCTACGGGCCCGTGTGAAAATTCGTTGCCGCAACATGGCTCGCTCAATTTTTTTTTTTGGTTGGAGCTTTAATTTTTTCTCATGGAGACGTATTGCCTTTTTGGGGATCAAATACAAGCCTACAAGATAAACATAAAATAAATAAAAAATAGAAAAATTAAAAATAAATTAAAAAAATTAAAAAAAAAAACTAAAATAATAATAATAATAATAATAACTTAAATGCATAAAAATAAAAATACAATTGCTGAGTTTATTGTCTATAGCTAGACATTCCTGATTATGCTCATGGTGGGCGTTCATCCGCGCACTCCACCTCTTCGTCATAAGCCATTCCTTTTAAGTATGGCTTTATACTTTTAATGCGAACATCTAAAGTGTCACGAAAACTCTTGTCAATTAAGAATGGAATATCATCATATAATTGTTTATAAACAAGAGAATCTAAATAATTATATGAACACTTATCAATAGTAGATTTAGGAGATAAAGTTAGAAAATCAAATACTTTAAATTCCACAGTTTCTCCTAAAACTGTCATGGTAAGTTTTCCATCATGCATATCAATCACAGTTCTAGTAGTTGCCATGAAAGGTCTACCAAGGAGTATGGTTTGCTCTTTATCCCTTGTTGGTGTATTTTCCATGTCAAGTACTACAAAATCAACTGAAATTACTAACTTACCTACTTGCACTAGCAAGTCTTCCACTATACCTCTAGGGTATTTTATCGATCTGTCTGCAAATTGTAGAGACATAGTGGTAGGCTTCAACTCTCCCAAGCCAAGTCGTTCATGCATCGAATAAGGCATCAAGTTGATGCTTGCTCCCAAATCTAACATGGCTTTTGTATGTTTTTTTATCACTTATTGTAATATCAATGGTGAAGCTACCAGGATCCTTCATCTTAAGGGGCAATTGATGTTGAAGCATTACACTTGCTACTTGTACTTTTTCATTGTTCGCATATCGCCTTTTGTTGGTGTTCAACTTTTTAAAGAATTTCGCATAAACTGGTTTATTCCTGATAACATCCAACAAAGGTAAGTTAGTATAAACTTTAGAGAGCATCTCAATACTTTAAAAAAAATTCATCATTTTTGCTCTCTTTGGGTTGGTTTAGAAAAGGAATAGGGGGTCTATAAGGCTGAGCTGCCTTATGAAATTCAGGTCCAGAAAATGCTTCCTTTTCTTTCTTCTCCAGCCTAAGATTAGGCTCTACTCTTTCTTCCTTTTGTATGCTTTCCTCATTGCTTTGCAATAATCCATCATTTTTAGGTGTACCTGTATAAGAAGAAAAATTCCTTTCAGTTTCCATAGTAATATTATCGACAACCTCACCTCTTCTAATACTAGTAATGGAATTGGCTTGTTCAGGTTGACTTGATAATTCCTCTTTATTGAGCTCTTCAACAATTTATTCCACTCGAGCTTCTAAACGTTTTAGTGAAGCCTCAATGGAATCTGTCTTTTTCTCATTCCTCTCCATCCTATCATGAGAAGCCATCATAAATGATTGAAGTGTTTCTTCCAAACTTGGCTTCCTTTATTCATTAGATCGAAGAGTTTGTTCTTGATCTTGAAAGAAAGGATTGGAGTCCCTTTGGAATTGAGAATATTGGTCTTGGTAATGAGGTTGATTTTGATTTCTCAATAATTGTGGTGGGTTTTGGTCATTGTATTTCCAAGAAAAATTTGGATGGTTTCTCCAACCTGTATTATATGTGTTGGAATAAGGGTCATTCATAGGATGCATAGGTTGATAAGAATCCATCAAATTTATTTGGTCATACATATTTTCTCTATTATTATCAAAAGATGAACAAACATTAGCACTATGACTATAAATACCACAAATACCACATACCTCATTATTTGGTGAGTTTTTTGTTGAAGTAAGCATATTAACTTGCTTAGTCAATTCAGCCAATTGCACAGCCATCTCACTATTAGCTACCACTTCATTTACTTCTATTCTCTTTGTCCTCACACTCTTTTGTTGAGAATTGGCTCCTAACATCTCAAAGATGTTATAAACCTCATCAGGTGTCCTTTCTAACATAGCACCCCTAGCTGCATTATCAACCATACATTGATATTGGTGTGTCAATCCATCATAAAATGATTGGTTAGTTATTGGGAGTGGGAATCCATGGTGTAGGCATTGCAATAAAAGTGATTTGAAGCGATCCTATGCTTCATGAAAAGATTCAGCATTCTCTTAATAAAAATTAGAAATTTCACCTCTTAATTCTTTTGTCTTTTGTTGTGAGTAAAATCTACTCATAAACTTTTGATAAATTTCATTCCAATTTCTCAAAGAATTAGGAGGCAAGGTCATTAACCAAGCCTTTGCTCTTTCTTTCAATGAATAAGGGAAACACCTCATTCTTAGTTGATCCTCATTAAGTCTAGATAATGGAAAAGTATGAACTATGGCATAAAATTCTCTAATGAATGTTAATGCATCCTCACTGGGCATACCATAAAATGAAGGAAGTATATTAAAATGAATGCTCTTAAGTTCATAATTCCTAGATGTATCACCTAGAACTATGCATGAAGTAGTGTTACCAATTGTAGGCATTGCATAATCTTTCATAGCCATTCGCCTTTCAGCTTCTACTTCTCTTGGTGGGTTTGCCATGATATCAACTTCTTCTGTTGATTCTTCTTCTAATTGTTTCCTGCTAAGCATACAAAACAAAAGAAAAATTTCAGATTAAAATTAAAATTTTAAAAATAAAATTTACAAACAAAATAAAAACACATAAACAAAACAAATCACAAAACACAAAAACACAAAACAAACAAATAAAATAAAAACACATAAATAAAATAAATCACAAAACACAAAACAAACTAACAAACACAAAATACTTTTGATAATCAATCAATATAATAAATTTGGACACAGTTCCCCGGCAACGACGCCAAAACTTGATATGTCTTTTTTAGTATTCGCAAGTGCACGAACCATTCCTATAGTAAGGGTAAGTTCACCACGAGGTCGATCTTTCAAGGAACTATGAGGCCACTTATTATAAAGACTACTTATCAACACAAAACAATAAAAGTAAATCTAAACACTCTAAATTGTATATTTGAGATGATAATGGTCATAAAGTAAAGTAACTAAACAATAAATTAATATGCAATGCAAATGCAAATGCTTATAATCTAAAACTATATACTAAAAATAGTATTTAATCTAGCCATTTACTTAGTAATCTCCTTGTTTTACTTTAAGCCTGATCTAATGAATGAGATGGTGATGTGCCTTTTCCCTAAATCACTCAAGCTAATGATGCAATTTAGGTTTCTTATACCAACATAGATTAAAGTAAAGATGATGTTTCTAATACTTTTAAACCTAAAGATTTTCATAACAATTACTATTGCTAAATTAATATGATGGTTAACTAACAATAATAACTGAAATTAATAAAGATATGAAGGTAAAAAAATCATTCATTAAATAAATAAATAACAAGGTTCATACAAAGTAAAAAGACTAAACTAAATACTTACGAAAACTAGCCTAACATATTTAACCTAATGATCATGGTATTAAATAGAAAGACATAAAATAATAAAATAAAAAGCTCCCTCAAAATCCAGAATTTCTTCAAGTAGGAAGAAGATTGGTCCTCAGTCTCCACTTCTTGAAAAGCTCCTTAGATCCTCAAAGAACAATGAAAACTAAAACTAAAGTGTTTATAAAAAACTGTAGAGAATTATGGAGAGAATAATGGTTGCAGGTGTAGAGAGCAGGTAGGAGAAAACTCCCCTCCTTCTTCTTTTCCCTTCCTTATTCCTTGCAGAGATTTATATAGAGGAGAGTCCTCCTTTAAATAAATCTCTCTAGAGATGAGTATACTAATATAAGTTTATCTAAGAGATAAGATTTAAAGTATCTTAATCTCCACCAAATACTATTCCATAAATAACTCTTAATATAAATCCTAATAATTACACAAAATGACTAAAATATCTCTTGGGCCTCGTAATTAGCAGTCCATGCGTCTTAATCTTGGACCTTGACACGAATATGTCCTATTAAGCTTCTTTTAGCTCCATAGTTTTCTCTTTTTGCTAATATTCCTGAAAATAGACAATTAAGCTTAAGTGAGGCAAAAGCACATATTTTCATCATTTTATATATAGAAATATATCATTAAAGCTTTAAAATACCCTTAAATATCTATACATAATTTGGACCGATCAATTAGTAATAATAAGGTAACTAGGTGAATAAAAATCTATATGGGTTATATGTGTTTGAGTGTTTATTACACCAATCCAAATTATCCAAATCTGATCTTTTCTGGATCGTATTTATTTACAGCAACACGAGGTTCTATATGTTACAACTTTTATTTCAGCTTCACTCTGAAGTATCCTGTATGATTCTGATGGGTAAAAAAAATAGAGAGAAATGATAAATAAATAAAAAAAAGAAACAAATAAGGATTTAAATATACTTTATAGTATAAAATATAATCCTTAAATACATAGTTGTTGGGAAAATAAAATTTTATCAGAACTATATAGAAGAATAAACAACATTTCTACATCTTTAGCCAAATAAAATCGTTTCCTAGTATAAATAATAAACAGAAAATTAAATATAAACTCAAACATAATACGAAATTACATATATACACTCATAGATGTATCCTATTAATTTCAAGCAATAATGGATGAAAAGACATCTCACTTAATAGTCTAAAGCATGAATCCTACTCATACACGTGCAGATAAAATGCCTCCAAACTGCAACTACTCAGTATATACTCCAAAGGGAAGAGGAGAATAGGTGATTTCCATTGATGGAGGAATCTCTTTCAAATTCTAGAATAATCCTTGACTATCTAAATACCAACAATGAGAACCACTTATTTTCATATTTATCCTTATTCTTTTACCAACTAATCGACTTCTCAATAATAATTATTATGTTGAAACATGCATAAAACTTGGTAAACAATATCTATTATTTGTTTAATTTTTTGTAAAAAAAAGTGCGTCCACATGGAATTAAAATAAATCTTAAGAGTGCTCAATCTATAATACATATATATAGAAGGCCATATTTTCTCATGAGATTCCATGTCGCAAAATTTTATGAAGTTATATCATGTTGTTTTCCAATGAGAAAATGACACAACATATTTATAAAAGTTTTAATTATAATATTCATAAAAAGAATTAAATGTGATCTTAAATGCTAATAATGAATATGGTAAGAATTTTTGACTTATGTAAATATAAGACTATTATGTTTTTAAGAAATTAATATAATAAGTACAATAATTATAATAGTTACTATATATTAATAATAAATCTTTTTATCTTATTAATAAAATATATATTTATATTCATATATATATATATATATATATATATATATATATATATATATATATATAAATAATAAAATAGTAAAGAATAAAAATTCAAAATTTGAATTATAAAAAAATAGTTAAAAGAAATCTGTGACACATTTGAGAACTTATTAGTCGAATATAATAATTAGAAAAATAATTCAATGTATATGTGTGTGATATTAAAAAGTAATAATAATAGAAAATAAATAGCAAGAACTCTAATGATCTGACTTTTTAAAAATAATTATTATATGGACACGTGAGAACTTATTAGTACAATGAAATAGATACAAAATTAAAATTGATACCAATGGGGTGCATACACTTGTACCAAAAGTAACAAGTTTTTGATGTGCAGGATCCTCAGACGAGGCAAGCACAGAGCATACACTTGTTATAAATGGGGAGACCTTTGACAATAGTAACAAGTTTTTGATGTGCGGGATCCTCAGACGAGGCAAGCACAGAGCATACACTTGTTATAAAATATGCACAACAAGTTCTTATTAATAAATAAATATACAAATTTTAAAATGAAAGCTTTAGAGTGAAAGCTTTGAACAAAGAAATATAACTTACAAGAGTAGTATAATACAAGAGGAAGGGTTTTCTCTCTCTCCCTCACTATTACTCTCTTCTCACTATATTTCTAATGGTAGAACTTGAAGAATACAAGAGTTTCTTGTGATTTTTTAGTCTGCCTTCTTCTTTGATAACTTCTCTATTTACAGAGGTCTTCAGCCTTTGACCTCAATAATTCTTTCTTTGGATGCTTTTGGTAATGGAGTCTTCGTCGTTTTCTTTTCAGAAATAATGGTGCAGAGTCTTTTGTCTTTTTTCTTTTTTGAAAAGACTTTTCTTAATATATATATATATATAAGGCTAACTAATTCACCATAAGTGTAGAAATCATAAGGGATCTAGCCATTATGGGCTTCTCTTATGGTATTCCTAACCAACCTCTTCTAGATTTTCTAATGATGATTCTTCAACATTGACCATAGGTATTGGAAGGGTATCAAAAATACCTTTTGTTATTTATGCCCCTTACAAAGAACCAACTTTATTACAAACACAACCAAGATTTTCAAGCTGGCTAGAAAATTCAGCTATAAGGAGCTCAACAATGGCTCTATCAGAGGTACCACTTTGGATTTTGTAGGCATTGGCTGCCATGGTCATCTATTGTAAGAGACCAAGAATGTTGTATTCTGACATTCCATCTAGCTTCATTCTGCTTTTATTTTTTCAAAGTTTGATAGACTGGTTGTAACACCCCCATCACATGCTATCCAATAAACATTAGCCAGGAAGCATACAAGCGTCGTAGAATATATACTACAGGTAGATAGGTCAATATGTAGGTTGTTAAGAATCCAGACACAAGGTTATTAACATATAAACATATGATTATACTTAAACATCATTTAACAAGTATTACAAACATCTTCTTATGCCTTATAAGGCATACTTCCATATATATCACATAACTGCATACAAAAATGCATCAGGAGGAGACTTCACAAAACTGGCCCAACTTGAGAATCGCTAAAAGCTAGACTTCGCATACAACCAACGGATGCACTACTATTTACAAACCTGAAAAGAAAAATTTTGGAGAGGGGTGAGCCTCCAGCTCAGTAAATAAATAATCAACATAATCTATATCACATACACTTAATACAATTTTCACCCAATCACATAACTTTCCATGATATTCATAGTTTAGGTATAAAGTCATACCATTCTATTAAATTCATTACAACCATCATAGAAGAAATACAATTCAACAATTATGGTTAGTTCTCACGGCTTGTGGATCTCCTTTAATGTGCTGCTCCACCTCATCCTCACATATCACACACGTAAGCTGCTCCGCCTCATCTCACATTATACACTTTTATAGCCTCTCTAGGCTTTAGCCTCCCAAGGCTTTATATATATATCTTTTTTTTTCACAGGGGAATCCACCATTCACATGCACATATGCACTTAACATCACAATTCAATCATTTCACTTATATCATATTTCAGCAATAACAATTGTTCCACTCAACACCAATCATTTCCATCTCAGTCATTCAAACATAAACAATATTAAGCAAACGCAACCATTTGCAGAACATTTGATTAAATATATGAATATAGCAAATATTAACTATTTACTTACTCAAAATATACTTATTCCTTTAGCATATAAGAACATCCTTTCTCCACAACTTCCTTTCCAGGCCTTTGAGTACCTGTCAACACATTCATCAATTCACATTTCATGCATATTACAAATATTCATGTAAATGCGAGTTCTAATGCATTACAAGATCATCCCCTCTCTAATTCATAGGTCTAACTCTTCCTCTAAGACTCTCAATTACTGTTTTAATATCCTATAAATATTTTCCATCTAGTTAAATACCAATTTAACTCAAATTAACATCAATAAATTGCATAAAACTAATCTCCAACATTTCTGTTTTCTAGACAGAATTTAGTACCAAGGTATATTTATTGCTGGAAAAAATTGGGTTAATACAAAAATCTCATATTAAATAGACATATCCATTTATGTGTCTAGTTTCATCTCCAAGAAGAATTACTCAATTCCGACTTCTATAGATTTAATTATTTTCAAATTACTGAGCAAGGGTCATACAGCTAGTTGTACCCGAGCAGTAATCTGTTTGCTCATTTAAGCAACCAAAACGGCAAAAATAGCAAAATCACAAAACTACAAAGTTATAGAGGACTCTTTAAAATTTCTATAGACACCAATTAAGCTTAATTTGGACTTATATAACCCATGTTATGCCTAAAATACAGAACATCAAGGTTGCTGGAATTTTGACAGTTTTCTATCTTAACATACTTAAACTTAAATCAAGCTTAATCTTTATGCAATCATTCAATACTCTACTAATTCATGATAATCAGACATTTAATTAATCAATGAGAGCATCAAATGAAGTTTTTCTAATTTGTAATCAAGAACCCTAATGACAAATTAATAACACTCAAGTAACAACTTACCAATTTCAGCTTTTGGGTTGCTAATATGCTTAAATCCTTTAGCTTTAGCTTGGCTCCTTCAATAGTTGGCAAAATCCTATCTTAATCTTAAGTTTTCTAGGTATTCCACTCCTCTCTCTTATTCCAAATTTTGTGTTTTTGGCCATGTACGAATTTTAGAGAAATGAAGAGGTAAAATGAGCTTGCTCATGGTTCCAATTTCAATATTCCTCTCTTAATGCCACCACCTACTAAACTATTTTTATCACCCTAAATTAATTCTTACTAACCATATATAGGTACTAACTTTTAATTGTATCTTTTAAGTCCAATCTATTTACCCAACCTTCAACTATTGGTTCAATTAAGTCTTAAGGCTTAATACACATAACCCAAGTACTTAATCAACTTATCTAAATTAATAATCTAATATCATGCTTTTTATTCTCTACTTATAATTAATATATATCTGTTCTCATAAAATAAAAATATCATTGATATACCATCATATGCCCAATGATTAAATGTAAATGCACATAACATGGATGATGAGAAAATGCAGGCGTTACAACTCTCCCTTCCTTAAGAAATTTTGTCCCCGAAATCTTAACAACTCACCAACATTGTAATGGAATAGATGCGGATACTTCTGTCTCATATGCTCTTCCACTTCCCAAGTTGCTTCTCTTGGTGAATGATGACTCCACTTAATTTTGACCATAGGAATGTCTTTCTTTCTCAATTTCTTAACCCTTCGATCAAGAATTTCTATCGGCTCTTCCACATATGTCAACTTTTCTGTGATTTCTATCTCTGGCTCTGGAATGATATGACTAGGATCTGATCTATATCGCCTTAACATAGAAACATGAAAAACATCATGAATAGAAGACAACTCTGTAGGTAATGCTAACCTATAAGCCAATGGTCCAACTCTTTCAATAATTTCATAAGGTCCTACATACCTCGGACTCAATTTCCCTTGTTTACCAAACCTTAATATTCCTTTCCATGGTGATACCCGCAAGAAAACTTTATCACCCACAATATATTCCATTTCCCTTCGATGCAAATCAGCATAACTCTTTTATGCATCTGTGCTACTTTCAAATTCTTTTTAACTATCTCTATTTTATCCAACGTTTCTTGTACCAATTCGGACCTTCAAGCTGTCTTAAACCTTCAACATCCCGACATCTTGGACTTCTACATTTCCTCCCATACAAAGCTTCATAAGGAGCCATACCGATACTAGAATGAAAACTGTTGTTATCGCAGAATTCCATCCTGTGGTATGTAATCATCCCGGTTACCCTTGAACTCAAGTGTGCAAGCCCTCATCATATCTTCTAATGTCTGAATAGTTCTTTCTGATTGCCCATCTGTTTGAGGATGAAAAGCTGTACTGAAATGAAGCTTAGTACCATATGCTTTTTGCAAACTCTCAGAGAAATGAGAAGTAAATCTAGGATCCCTATCTGATACAATAGATATTGGCACACCATGCAATCTAACAATCTCGGAAATATACAATTCAAGCAAGTTTATCAAGTGAATCTGTTTGCTTCACAGGTAAGAAATGAGCACATTTAGTAAGTCGATCAACAATTACCCAAATAGCATCATGCTTGTTAAATGTACGCGACAATCCCATAACAAAATCCATAGTAATCTTATCCCACTTCCACACAGGGTATAGATAAAGAATGAAGTTTACCTGCGGTGCACAGTGCTCTCCTTTCACTTGCCGACATGTCAAACACTTACTCACAAATTCTGCCACATCCTTCTTCATTGCCGGCCACCAATAATAAGGCTTCAAATTTTTGTACATTTTGGTACTTCCAGGGATGCATTGCATAAGGTGCATAGTGCGCTTCATGCATGATTTCCTTTCTCAAATTTCCTACATCGGGTACACATACACGATTTCTATTCAATAACACACCATCATCTTTCAACACAAATTGTGTATTCTTTCCTTCTTGTACTCTACCCTTCATCCTTTGCAAATAAGAATCTTCACACTGTGCATCTTTAATTTTATCTCCAATCAAAGGCTTTACTTGTAATGTGGCTAACAGATCATCGTCATAAACATAAAACTTCACATCCATAGCTCTAAGTGCAACTAAATATTCTACATTGTAACAAATCATACTTGAAAAATTTTCCACTGACTTCCTACTTAAAGCATCAGCAACAACATTTGCTTTTCCAGGATGATAATCAATAGTGCAATCATAATCCTTCAGAAGCTCAATCCATCTTCGTTGTCTCAGATTCAACTCTTTCTGCGTAGGGATATATTTCAAACTCTTATGATCAGTAAATATCTGAAATGTCTCCCCGTATAAATAATGTCGCCATATCTTCAATGCATGTACAATAGCTGCTAATTCAAGATCATGTGTAGGATAATTCAGCTCATGAGGTCGCGAATTGTCTTGAAGCATAAGCTATAACCTTCCCATGCTGCATTAAGACACATCCAAGTCCTTGCCTAGAAGCATCAGTATATACAACATAACCTCCATTTTCAGATGGCAATGCGAGTATCGGTGTAGTAGTAAGCCTTTTCTTCAACTCTTGAAAATTTTGATCACATAACTCCGTCACCGGAATGGCACATTCTTCTTTAACAAAGCTGTTAGAGGCTTAGCAATAACCGAAAAATCTTTTACAAATCTTCTATAATAGCCGAGCTAACCCAAGAAAACTTGAACTTCAAAAACATTTCTAGAAGCGGTTCCCATTCAATAATTGCTTTAATCTTTGATGAATCTGGTTGCACTCCATGTTTAGAAATAATATGCCCTAAGAATGCAATTTCCTCCATCCAAAACTCGCATTTGTTGAATTTTGCGTACAACTGTTTTTCCCTCAAAATCATGAAACAATTCTCAAGTGTTGTTCATGTTCTTCTGGGCTTCTAGAGTAAATCGGAATATCATCAATGAACACAATAACAAAGTGATCTAAATATGGCTGGAAAGTCTTGTTCATCAGTGACATAAAAGCAGCAGGAGCATTTGTTAAACCAAATGGCATCACAATAAATTCATAGTGCCCATACCTTGTTCCGAATCACGCTCTTGGCAATAGATTTCTCTTCAACCCGGAGTTGCCAATAACCCGATCTTAAATCAATTTTAGAGAACACTGTTGCACCTTTTAACTGATCAAGCAAATCATCAATTCTCGGTAATGGATATTTATTCTTCAACGTAATCCTATTCAATTGCCTATAATCAATACATAATCGCATACTACCATCCTTTTTCTTCACAAATGAATCGGGTGCTCCCCAAGGTGAAGTACTTGGCCTGATGAAACCTTTATCAAGTAACTCTTCTAATTGCTTCTTTAATTCTTTCAATTCTAATGGAGCCATTCTGTATGGTGCAATGGAAATAGGTGCGATACCGGGGATGATGTCAATCTCAAAATCAACCTCTCGATTTGGTGGCAAACCAGGCAAATCATCTAGGAATATGTTAGGAAATTCTCTGACCACTGAAATGTCTAATACCCCTGGACTGACCTTAGTAGTATCTATAAAACTAATTAGATATGCTTCACATCCATTTTAATTAATCGACACGGTCACTTGAAATCAAACAATTAGGAATTGTCTTCCTTTCACCCACCATTACTATTTTCATTTCTCCTTGTATTTCCATAGCCACTTCCTTCGTTTTACAATCAACAATAGCATGATTTCTTGACAACCAATCCATCCTCAAAATAACATCAAACTCTCTAAGATTAATAATAACCAAATCTGCATGTAGTTTGATACTATCTACTACTACAGGACATGATCTCACTATCGTATTTACTGTGATAATACCCCCAGCAGGCATAGACACATATATATCATAACCTAATGCCTTTATATTAGCATGAACATGCGATGCAAAATCATGTGATATGAATGAACATGTGGATCCAGGATCAATAAGAACATGTGCATCAGAATCATGAATAGAAAGTATACCAGTAACAATTTCAGGTGCTACAAATGCTTCATTTCTAGTAGTAGCAAATACTCTAGCTTGTGCTTGTGGTTGACCAATTTGTTCTGATGGTGTTGCTGAAATAGTTAAACCTCCTCTGCCACCTCTTCCTCTGCCTCTGCCTGAACCAACTGGAATATTTTCACCAACACTACTCTGACCCACTGTATAAGATTCTCCAGCATTATTTCTTCTCATAGGACAATCTCTAGAATAATGTCCTGGCCTATTACAACTAAAACATACTACTGGTCTAGGTCCCCAATATTCTCCAATATGTCTCCTGTTGCACGTAGGACAAACAGGAGCAAACCCTCTACTGGCTGAAACTTGTCCTCCCTCAAGTCTGGATGAATTGTATCCACCTCTACTATAAGGTATTGTGGAGGATCTACTAGACTGACCACCAAACCCTCGTCCATGATAACTACTCCGCTGTGAATTAGAGCCTCTAAACGAAGAAATACTAATATGTCTTGGAGGATTACTATAAGCACCAATGATCTTCTTCTTTTTAGCTTCCATAGTATTCCTTTCAAATGATGTTTCTTCAGCTCTCAAAGCAGCTTCAATTGAGGCATTGTAATTATGAGGTTTCACTGCCATTTTCTCACGAATGTCAAGCCTCAAACCCATCTCAAATTTCTTCCTTTCGCCCTTCGGCTATTTCTTCCGGTGCATACTTACATAATCTCACAAATTGAACTTCAGACTGTGAACCGATATATCATTCTGTTTCAATCAAGAAATTCAAGCTTCTTTTGTCTCTATAAATTTCTGGAGTATACTTCTCAGCAAATTCTCTCAAGAAATCATTCCAAGTCAAAGTGATTGGTCGATCTTTGCTTCTTAAAACTGTTTCCCACCAATCAAGTGCATCTTTTTCTATTAAAGATATCACTGTATATAGAAGCCTTTGTTCGGATGTGCAATTAAATCTATCCAACACCCTTTCTGTATTTCGTAACCATTCCTCAGCCTCAGCAGGATCAGTAGTACCTTGAAAAACATTAGCACCTTGTTTCCTAACTCTTTCATAATTCTTATCTATCACAGCCTTTTGTTGTTGAGTCCGAGGCGGTGCTTGTTGGTGCCCGTTGCATCGGAAAATCCATAAACTGTTCCATAACATTTTGTACATTCGATTGTGCAAGCATTTTCGAATGTAGCTCATGCTCATCATGTTGATCATGTTCGGATGCATTTTCATGACCATGCATGACTCTAATGACTTATCCGGGCCGATTCGCGTGTTCTCCTTGTCTCTCCATCTATATATATGAAATGCAAATATTCAGTCAAGTTCAAAGAACATATATCATATGCTTAATGATGTGCAACATGAATCTACTCCCAATGAATCTAATCCTACGCTCGATACCACTAAAATGTAACACCCCCATCACATGCTATCCAATAAACATTAGCCAGGAAGCATACAAGCGTCGTAGAATATATACTACAGGTAGATAGGTCAATATGTAGGTTGTTAAGAATCCAGACACAAGGTTATTAACATATAAACATATGATTATACTTAAACATCATTTAACAAGTATTACAAACATCTTCTTATGCCTTATAAGGCATACTTCCATATATATCACATAACTGCATACAAAAATGCATCAGGAGGAGACTTTACAAAACTGGCCCAACTTGACAGAACTGCTAAAAGCTAGACTTCGTATACAACCAACGGATGCACTACTATTTACAAACCTGAAAAGAAAAATTTTGGAGAGGGGTGAGCCTCTAGCTCAGTAAATAAATAATCAACATAATCTATATCACATACACTTAATACAATTTCCACCCAATCACATAACTTTCCATGATATTCATAGTTTAGGTATAAAGTCATACCATTCTACTCAATTCATTACAACATCATAGAAGAAATACAATTCAACAATTATGGTTAGTTCTCACGGCTTGTGGATCCCCTTTAATGTGCTGCTCCGCCTCATCCTCACATATCACACACGTAAGCTGCTCCGCCTCATCTCACATTATACACTTTTATAGCCTCTCTAGGCTTTAGCCTCCCAAGGCTTTATATATATATCTTTTTTTTTCACAGGGGAATCCACCATTCACATGCACATATGCACTTAACATCATTCGAGTCACCATCTAAGTCAATGGCTGCTGAGCTAGTGCTTGAAGAGGAGGACAAAGCTTTAGACTTTCCTTTAGAAGAGGCGGTTTTTGACAACTGTTTGATTAATTATAGGAAATCTTCTTCTGTTTGAGCCGCTGCCAGTTTTGGAAGAATAAAAGACTTCTGTTCCAGGAAGGTAGTTTGTTTTTTGGGTGCTGACAAGAAGCTATTCTTTGTAAGAAAATTTTGGACCATCTTTGGAGATAGTTTTTCGTGGTGGTTGAATTTGTCCCACCATTTTACTTTGAACCGGGTAAGTATGATTTCTCCATCTGCTGCTTGGTTGAAATGGAATTACCACACACATACCCAAGGAAGGAAGAAGTTTGAACAAAATAAAAAGTAAGGTGGGAAATTGTCTTTCTCTTTTGTTCGATTTGTAGTGAGCTTTGAATAGGTTAAACAAAGGGAGTACCTCTGTTATTATTGTTTCTAAAACATTACCATAATAATTTCACCATTGTTTAAACCAATATGGAATTTTTAAAGTTTGGATTGTGCTTGTGTCGAAGTAGAAAAGCCAAGAATGGCTCTGTCCTTCATTTTGTAAGAGAAAGGTATTAAACCAAGCTTGCTGGTAATCCCAATAGTTAAAAGTTGTATTGAGGCTTGAGGAGTAGGTGTTTTGAAGGGAGGTTGGGAAAGATCTTGACGAGTGTAAATCCATTCCCCAATCTGAAGGGTGAAGGATTCTTTGAATTGTACATGTGGAATAAGCTGGGTCTTTATGGTCTTTGTATTTTTTGAAGTGTTTAAATTTTGCAGAACTAGTTACCTCTAGGATAGACTGGTAATAAGACTGAGGTTTTGTTTTATTCTAGGGTTTAAAATACCATCCTGGAGGAAAAATTTTTGAAACCAATTTTGAAGGGCTTTTTGTATAGAATCCTTCCTCAACAGTTAAAATGCTTTAAAAATTTTATTTTTCTATGTATTCATTAGTTTTGAAAAGTTTTGTTCGAGATAAAACTATTTCTTGTGAATTTGGCTTTGAAATGCTCTGAGAGTTATGAGATAGGTTTTGTGAGAAAATTACTATCTCAGGTTTTGAAAGACGGATAAAGAGTATATATTTACCCTTGTTTGATGAAGAAGATGACTTTGGAGAAATCTCTGGCTGGACTTCAGCCACAGGTTTTGTCTTTAAATATTCTTGGACCATCTTTAAAAACTCGGGAGGTTGCTGTGCAAGTCATTCCTGTATTTGGAATTATTTTTGGGCTGGGCCTTCTTCGCTTTTGTTTATTTCTTTTTGGATGATCTCAGTCCAGGTTCTAATTGGCTTTAAAGAGGAGGGAATAATCTCCTTTTTAGGGCTTTGAACAGCTTTTGCATTTGCTGTTGACTTTTCTTCTTTATCTTTTGCTCTCATTTTTCGCGGTATTGTCACTCATGTTTTTGAAGGAACTCTCTAGTTAGAAAGTCTGGTATTGAATTTGAATCTCCTCTTATGTATTCGATTTCAAAATCAAAAATAGAAAGAATAGCTTGCCATCTGGAAAAAATCTGTTTTGAAGCTATTTTTTGAACATCTTTTTGCAACACTTCTTTTGTAGATTTACAATCAATCCTTAAAAGAAATTTTTGATTTAAAAGATCAGTTTGAAACTTTGAAATATATAGGACTATTGAAAGAATTTCTTTTTTGATAGTTGAATAAGTTTTTTAAGTATCATTCCAGTGTGCAGAAGTAAACTGGACAATGGATTCTTTTTTGTTTTGAATTTGTTTAAGAATTCCACCATAACCTAAATCTGATGCATCAGTTTCAACAATCTTGAATGCAGATGGATAAGCTAGATGTAAACATGGAATTTCAGAAACTTATTTTTTGATGCTTTGAATAATCTTTGTATGCTCATCAGACCCTACAAGGGGATTATTCTTTAACCTATCATGGAGAGGTTTTGCTAAATAGTTCAAATTTGGATAAAAATCCATGACATAATTTAAACTGCCAAGGAATCTTTGCAATTGAATTTTTTCTAAAATTTTATCTGGAAATTTTGAAGTAAAAGCTAGAGATCTTTTAATTGGGGTAATAGTAGTGCCCAAGAAATCTAATTTTTGTTTGAAATAATGATACTTTAGATTTGGAAACAACCAAACCATTTTTCTTAACAACATAGAAAAATGTCTCTAAGTGTTTGAAATGTTGTTCTAGAGAATTTGAAAAAATTAGTACATCATCAATGTACACAATGAAAAATTTTGATTAAGGATTAAAAATTTCATTCATAATTTTTTAAAATTCAGAAGGAGCATTTTTTAAACCAAATGGCATTATATTCCATTCGTACTGGCCAAATGGAACTGTAAAATGCAGTTTTTTATCGATCTTTAGGATGAATCTGGATTTGCCAAAATTCTAATTTCATATCAAATTTAAGTTTGTAGTTAATTACCAATCTAGGTGTATCTCTTTCTATTTCACTATTTTTATTGACATAGAAAGCTGTACACGACCAGGGGGATCTTGATTTGGTAATTAAGCCTTTCTTTTCTAAGTCCTTGATTTCTATTCTACAATGTCTTTCTAAGGTTTTATTCATTTGGATGGGCCTGGCTTTGGTAGGGATTTGTTTTTCACTAAATTCCTTTTCATACAGTAAATCTATCATATGTTGTTTTCTTTTCCAGAAAGCATTAGGAAGATTTGAACAAACTTCTCTTTCGATTTTTTCTTGTAAATCAGAAATGCTTTTTTGGACAAAATCATTTTGCAATTGGCTTTGGATTCTTTTTAAATTCATATCTTATTTTAGATGAAAAAGCTAGATTTGCTTTCCTTTAATTAAAGCATTTATCTCAAAATTATAAATTGAGTGAGCTTTTATAAGATTGAGATTTCTTTTCTTAGGTTTTTCTAAAAAAGGAAAAACAACTTTTGAACCCTTAGGTTTAAAAATGATACCATCAGTAGTTACTTTAAATGGGGTAATCAAATTAATAAAAGGAGTTCCCAGAATAACTGTTTGTTGCAAATCCTTTGTAAGAATAAAAATATTTTTTAAAGCAATATCTTTGTTTAGAATTGCAGCTTCAGTTTTTTCTGCAATTCCAATTTTTGAATTGTTAGCAGAGATGAGTCTTTTGTCTCTTGATGATATCTTTTAGGAACCAACTCATAATTGATACAGTTGAGATATGCTCATGTATCAAACAAGGCTATAGTTTCTATTTGAAAATCATTGAGAAAAATGAGTATTATCTGAATCAAATATTTTCTTGAGGTTATTTCTTTTAGTACATTAATAAAATTTTCTGGAACGTTTTCAGAAACCTCAAGATTTTGAAAATTATTTTCTTCCTCAGAATCTGATTCACTCTTTTGCTTAAGAATCAAGCTTTGGAGTAGAATAGAATCATTCTATTGTCTTTCTTTTAATTCTTTGAGTTATGTTTTAATAGTTTTAATTTCTTTTTGGAGTTCTTGGATAGTAAGAAAATAATACTTTTGGGGGTCATTAATATGCTTGATAGCTTCAAGAAGAGCTTCTTGTTGCCTAGTGAGCATATTAATATTTTTTGGAATCTCATCCAAATCTGATTCAGAGTATTCGAATGAGGTTTTAACTTCATCAATTTTGAACTCTTCCTCGTCATTAGAAAATTTTGATTCAGAAGTTTTAACTAAAAGAGCTGAAATTTTGCTCAAAACTTCTTCTTTTATTTGGAGCTCCTGAAGTTTTTTAGAAAACTTATAAAACTTTGAAGTGTGTCCTTTTTTTCCACATTTGTAACAAGCAATTTTGCTAAAATCTTTTCTGGGACTTTGTTTTGCGTAATTTGAAGAGGATGGCCGTTTGTAAAAATTCTCTCTATTTTTTGGCAGCTTCCTGCCTTTGTAAAAACGTTTTTTCTTATAAGATTTAAAAACATCTTCTCTGCATTTTTCTTTGCAGGCGGGGGAAGGTTCTATGGGATTATACTCAAACTAGTTACAAAAGCTACCTAGTTCTTGTTAGTTTTCTTCGTTTCCCATTTGAGTTGTCTTTGAAGCTTAGATCATGGCAAATTTTTAGTCCTTCTTTCTGAGTAAGGCTAACTAATTCGCCATAAGTATAGAGATCATAAGGGATTTGGCCATTATGGGCTTCTCTTATAGTATTCCTAACTTTTTCACCTAGTATTTCAAGTAAACCAGCTAAGAATTTCTCTTTCCAGAAAGGTTGGTTTGAGTCTTCTCTAAGCATTACTGATGAGAACCCATATAGCACAAGGAATCCTACTTCAACAAAGAATTCTAATTCCACTAAAGATCCTAATCCAGCAAGGAGTCCTGATGACATCAAGAGTTGAAGCGACAAAAGGAATCCTATTTCCACTAGGAATCCTAATCCAATTAGCAGTCCTACCGAGATTCAACTTTGATTAATTGTATTTCATTCATGGATTAAAGCCCAACGTGAAGACATGAAGATCATATTTGATTTGTGTTCAATTCAAGCCCAAACGTAAAGCCCAAGTCCAAGGTTGAATATTCAAAGTCAAAGTCCAATCAAAATAGGAGTTTTCTTTTAACAAGTCCATGTTAAAATAGGAGTTTTCTTTGAATTTACTTCAAGTTTTATTTATTTAGGAATCTTGGCCATATATCCTAGTCATTCTAGGATTAGGATTATTATATTTTAAACTCTATAAATAGAGCTATGTAATTCGAAATATATAGATCTTTGATTGAATAGAAAACCTTGTTTTTGCTTAAAGAGTTTCTTTAAGTGTTCTTGAGATTAAAGCTTATTGTTTAGGTTTTGATTTCACTTCTACTTTAATTTAATTCTATTAACTTGTTAGTTTATAGGATTAATTAAGTTCATCCCATTATAGCTATTAATCTTATTTCTTTATAAATAAGGGTGATAGTTCCGCAAATATCTTTTGGCAAACCTTATAAGTATCGATCTTGGCGAGTAATCTTCTCTTCAAAAGAAGGCTTACATCAATTACTCTAGTAAGGAAAGTGTCTTTATAGGCTTAGAAATTGCTAAGTTTTTTACAGGTTAGATTGCTAAGAAGTTTAGCATTCTTATCTTTGAGATGAGATGGGTCTCCTATCAAATGGAGGGAAATTGTAAGAATTAGGGTTGACACAACATCCTCAATAGGATTTCCTAGCTCGTCTAAGATGGGGGTTCCTTTTATTGTGGTTTGGATAGCACGTAGGATTTGCAGCTGCTGCATTTGGGTGAGATGGTAATCCCACCATCCTTTAAGCTGGCCTGAAAATCCGGCTAAAAGGAGTTCAGCTATAGCTCTATCAGTAGTACCACTTTGGGTTTTGTAGGCATTTGTTGCCATGGTCATCTATTGTAAGAGACCAAGAATGTTGTACTCAGACATTCCATCTATATTCCATTCATAGACGGAGGAGGCATTGAACCTAGATTGGGTAAGGACATTATTTCTGTTTTCTATACTTAAATCAGGAGCAGTAGTCCTAGGAGTATGCCAAGTTAATCTAGGGGCTTGCCATCCCAATCTATTGATTTGGGAGGGTTTTTCAGTTACACTTTCTAGTTCTGAATCATTAGATTCACTGCTTTTGGCTTGTTTTGTAGCACTTATATTTCTACTGCTTTGAGGAGTATCTAGTATTAGGTTTTTTGAAGACTCGAAAGTGGCTAACTTGCTAAGCTGCTCTCTGACTGCTCTAGCAAACTAAGTTTGCTTGTGAAATTGGTCTTGACTAGGCTTTGAAATCTGATAGGGTTTGAAGATGGGATTTTTGAGTTTTTTTGTTTAACTCACCTCTTTTGGATGACCAGTATTGGAGATTACAGAGTTTAAGACTGTAGTAGGTCTCTGAGTTTGGCTTTCTATCCTAACCAGTTATTTTCCTATTGTGTTAAGATATGTATTTGAAAAATTATTCTGTTGAACAATATTTTTGATATTTTTCTCAAACTCCTCTCTTACTAATTTGTAAGGTGCGGCTTCAATTTTATTTTCTCTATAAGGAATGGTTATCTTCCTAAAAGGAGGATGTTCAAACTGGATGGTTTGGTTTTCTCTGACCTTCCATTCTGGGGCTTTGTTCTTAATGATAATTGGACTAATGAGTTTATATTTGAAATGATATGAAATACTATTTTCTTCGCAATAAATCTAAAACCAATCAAAAAATATGATTTGGATCTTGTTTTGCATATAAAATTCATAGTATCTTTCCTGGATACCATCTTTTTCTTGTAAATTTTTTAACCAAAGCTTTTTGGAATGATTTTTCTTTGAATAGAAATCTTCATGTAAAATTTTTTTATTAATTTGAAAATCTTTTGAAATCATGTTGGTTTCTGCTTCTAGATTTTGGGCTATTGCCGATGATGATGGTAAAGAGGGGGTAGAGATGGACTCTATATCATCATCTTTCTTCGGTTCATTGTAAACAGGTCTACAAACATTGCTTTGATAATCAACATTTTGTAATGTAGTGGTTGAGGTTGGTAAATCTGATATTGAAAATCTTGGTAATGTTTGTGATGAAGTTGGTTCTTTGTAAAGGGCATAGATAACATAAGGTATATTTGATACCCTTCCAATATCTATGTTTGAAATTGAAGAACTGTCATCAGAAAATTTAGAAGAAGATGATTTCTTGTTGAACGTGAGCTTTACTTTCCCATCTAGAAACTGGGTTATGTTTCTGAGATTAGTGTTTGGTTCTGTCTGCTTTGGTGATTCAGGTTGGGTTGCTGCTTCAAGGATCCATTCTTTTGGAAGAGTGATATCTTTCTATTGAATAGTTTTTGGAATTGTTGCGTTGGCTTTAAAAAGGTCTGTTTGGAGGAATAAGGTTTCTCCTTTTGGTGAGTGAAGTTTGTGTTTCGAACTAAAGGCAGAAATCATAGCTTTGTAATATATTTTGAAAATCAAAGCTATCGGGATAGACCCTTCAAGAATTTTATAATTATACTTTTTTATCTAGAGAATAATACTCTTTAAAATATTTTTATCATTTAAAAAAATTGTAATATTTAGAAAACAATTGAAACTAATAGGTTCTTTGTTAAGACTTGACTCAAAGTACCTAATAAAGAATCATAAAAATTTGTAAACCTAGCATCTCTAAGGACTGCTAAGATGGAAGTATCTAAACCTTCTCTGGTAAAGGATTTTATTTCTACTTGGACAAGGCCTATGTGGATGTATTTATAATCTTTTTCTTTATGTTTCTAGAGGGTTTTGGATTTAGAAGATAGATTTCTTCAAAAGGCTTTGAAATTTAGATAACTCTTTCTTCAGTTTTGATAGTAAAATCTGTTTTGAAGATAGGAGACTTTGAAAACTCATAGATTTACTTCTTTTAAATCTTGGATATTTCCCAATCATCAATATGCTTTGTAAAATCTTCAATAGTGATTTCTGCACTATTTACTAAACCTTTAGATCTTGAAGACTCAGAGGTAGAAGAGTTTGAAAAAGAAGACGATCTACAGAAAAGTGGTTCTAAATCATTTTAAAATAAATCAAAATAACTTTCTAAACAAACATGAACCAAGCCACCAGTTTTACTGCCCTTATATTAAAGACCGCGTCTTACTACTGTGCATAAATAAACAAGTTTGTTCAACAAAGATATGATGCAGTTTAAAATAATTTTAAAATTTATATGCAAACAATCTTCTCTTCCCAACAACTCTATGGCTCTGACACCAATAGTTATATATTTCTCATGTTTATTTGCCTTAGCATATAATAAATATAAAAATTTTATAAAATAAAAGTAAAACTTATATTTTATACTAATATTATTATAAATTGAATTATATATAATATAAAAAAATTAAATATAAAATAAATAAGATAACCATGCAATAGCACGAGTATATTGTTAATATGTATATAAAGAAGGCTAAACTTTTCTATGAGACTTCACTTAGTAAAAATTATATGAAACCATGTTATGTTATTTTCTAATAAGAAAATGACATGTGACATATTCATAAAATGATAATATAAAGATTTATAAAAGAATTAAATATGATCTCAAATGCTTTATTTAAATAAAATACTATTATATTCTAAAAAATTGATTGTAATTAGTATAATAATTATTATAGCTACTACATATTAGTAATAAATCTTATTATCTTTCTAATAAATTCATATTCATATATGTAAAAATAAATAATAATAATAAAATAGTAAAAGAATAAAAATTTTAAATTTGGATTATAAAAATACTGAAACGAAATTCATGATATTTAAAAATTTATTGATCCAATATCATAAATAGAAAAAATTTCAATCTATATATATTGATATCAAAAAGTAATAATTATAATAATAAAATAAATAGTAAAAGTTCTAACAATTTAACTTATTAAAAATAATTATTATAGAAGTATATTAATTTTTTTAGTGCAATGAAATAGATAAAGGATTAAAATTGACAAATACATATACTTCTCATATTTATTTATTTATTTAGCATATAATAAATATAGAAATTTATAAGAATGTATTATATAATTTTTATAAAAACTTATATAGATATAAATAAAAAATTATAAAAGTAAAATAAAACTTATTCTTAATACTAATATAATTATAAATTAAATTTTATGTAATATAAAATATAAAATTTTAAATATAAAATAATAAAATAATCATATACAATAGCATGAGTAAATTGCTAGTGTATATAAAAAAAAGAAAACCAGAAATATTAATGTAAGATGTCTCTTTTCTATTTTTTTCTTTTTAAGATTATACTTTTAACTCACTGCCTTTTAAAATTAGCGGTAGTCTCTTTTTATTTTATTTTATTTCATATTAGTCTTTTTTATTCAATAAGTATATATTTTTTATATTTATTTTTATTTTCTATTTATTATTAGGATTTCCTAAATTTTCTTTTGTATATTACATTGTTCCCTTTGTGGAGTTCATGGAGTATTTGATTCTCATTATGGAGCGGATTATACTTGAATTTTCTCTTATAGTTTTATACATGGAACCTAGTTTTTTTAATATACTAGTTGTGAGAATTTTTTGTTAATGTTCTTGCAATGAGACTTATTTAAAGATGAATAAGTCTATTTGTGGTTTTATAAAGCCATTAAGTAGAGCATATAAATTGTAGTAGCTAAAATCAATAGTAACCAAACTAATCATGATCAAGCTTTCTATAGTCGGTAAGGAAGAGGCAGTGGCCGTAGAGGATGTTTCAACTCTAGCGGTCGTGGTTTTGGTCCTGCTGCTAATTAGAATTAACAAGCTTTCAAAGGAAAAATTGAAGGAAATCAATCAAACAATTCCTCTCATAAAAGGGGTGACACCATAGTGTGTCAAATTTAGGGCAAAAGAAATCATACATCAATTAAATGCTAGAGTAGATTTAATCATTCCGTTCAGCCGAAGAAAAGCTACCACAAGCTTTATTCACTCTTACCATAAATGAGGAACATGATCCTATCATCTATGCAACAACATACATCATGAATCATACTAGTAAAATTGCTAGACTCACTCCTTATCATAATAAAGACTCGTTATATGTTGACAATGGTAATGGTCTTGATATTACTCATGTTGGTAAAGGATTTATAAATACTAAAGAAGACAGTCTTAAATTAAACAATATTTTGGTAGTGCTTAAAATTAAGAAAAATCTTTTATTTGTGAGCGAATTAACTTAAGATAATGCTTGCAATATTATATTCACAGCTAATGAATTTTTTTTTGAGGATTTACAAGGAAGAATAATAGCTAAAGGTGTCAAGAAATACGGTCTCTATGCATTAGAACAGTTACAAAATTTTGCTCTTTCTGCAATTTCTAATACAACATCTTCAACAATTTGGCATCAACATTTAGGTCATGCAGATTCCAAAATTTTAAATTTCTTAAAAAATAAACAATTTATTAGTGTTTTAAATTGGAAAAAAGAAGGAACCATTTATCCTTTTTATCAAATGGAAAAAAAATTGTAAACTTCCTTTTAATTTATCAATGAATATTTCACAACATCCCTTTAAAAAATTGCATTGTGATTTATGGAGTCCCGCCCCTATTTCTTCTTATCAAAGATTTAAGTATTACGTTGTTATAATTGATGATTTTCTCTTGTTATTCTTGGCCTATACCTTTTAAAAAAATCTGATTTCTTTGAATAATTTGTTAAATTACAAAGCTCATTGAAAACGGTTTGATAAGAAAATTAAAGATTTTCCAAAGTGATGGGGGTGGTGAGTTTACTTCAGAATAATTTGAAGCTCATCTACAACAATGTAGGATTCAACATCAATTTTCTTGTCTTTAACACTCCTGAGCAAAAGGAAACAACGCCACATTGTTGAAATGGGATTGACTTCACTTTTTCAATCAAAACTGCCAATGAAATATTTGTTTGATGCATTTCTTACCTCATTTTTTATTATAAATAGATTATCAAAAAATAAACTTAAAATGGAGTCACCATTCTTAGAACTCTATGGTACTAACCCCAATTATGAAAATTTAAGGGGTTCTAGATGCAGGTGCTATCCCTATCTTTGAAATTATGGAAAGAGACAAGTTTTCCAAGAAAACATATCCTTGTGTCTTTATCGGGTATAGTTCAATGCACAAAAGGTACCATTATCTTGACACTCAATCTAATCGAGTTTATATCTCTAGGCATGTGGTTTTTTATAAAAACAAATTTCCCATTGATAAAAATACCAAAGACGTCAATGTTACTTCTCCATAGTTAGGGTCCTACACTGACAAGGAAATTTGGATTCAAAAAGGGAACCATCAATTAGACACTTCGAATGAAGCAATAAATCAATGTCCTATAAGAATACAAATTCTAAATGATGAGATAGAGAACATTCCTGACGTTGCTCAAACAGCAAGAACAAGAACTGATCAACATGCAATAATAGTGATGGACAATTTTATAGATAATGCTCACGAACGACGGAGATACTTCATGGAGCATATAATCAACACATCGAAACTGATATTCCACAAGAAGCAAACCTTGATCAAAATATTCAAACAGAATAAAGCTCTTAAAGCATTGATCAGACAAATATAAATCAACAAGAAGTTGATCAACCTTTATGCCAACTTGAACTGATTTCATAAACTGAACGAGATGACTCAATACAAACTTTTTCTCCTTCATCTTTGTAAAATAACTTTCGAGATATCTCACACTATTTAAGTATTGATCTTCATGTTCCTCTTATAGGTACAAAAAATGAAAGACAACATAAGATGGTAACATAATGTCAATTGGCTTAAAGACCTAAACTTGACCCTCAGTTAGCTATGGAGACGCAAAAATAAGAGAAAGAAAGAATTTTAATCTTAAAGCATTCACATGCACAACTGATATAACAGAACCCATTCCCCATTGGTACAAAGCAATGAAGGAAGAGCTCTCTGCACTTCACGCAAATAAAATATGGTCTCTTGTACCAAGACCTGAACGCACCAACCGACTTGAAACGACGCGCTGATGATGATCCCAGCTTCTGATCTTCCGATCCAACCCCCGATCATCCTGAAAGATTTACGGACGATCTCGGCCATTGATTTTCAAACGGAGTCCGATCACCATGAAACCAGTACCATTAGAAATCTTGAGTTGAGGACAGTCCGGATATGTCCTTCAACCATCCATCACTCGCTGAAAAAGTCAGAAAACGCCGGCTGCCACCACTTTCTCTCTCTACTGCAATTGCCAACTCCGGCCACCATTTACGACACCACCACTGCCAAAATAGAGCCCAGGCTGAGGGGAGTGGATCGCCACCAAGAACAATGGCTACCGACACCGGGAACACACGCACGGCGGGATGGGAAACTACGGCTGCCTTCCTTGCTCCCACGCCTGCCGTCGCCGCTGCTGTTGAGCTCGACGCCGCCAGCTCTACCACCAAATGGCTTTGCCACGCCCATTAGTTGGCCACGGAGGGTCATGACAGAGCCCCTTCTTCTCTCCCCCCCCCCCCCCCCCCCCTCCGACGTTGATTTCTTCTACTTCTTCTTCTTCTCTTTCTTTTCTTTCTTTTCTTCCTATCGACATTTGGTCCCTGAACTTTTCTTCTTTACCATTTAGTCCCTCAACTTTTTTATTTACTAACAATTCCATCCTACAAAATTTCTAATTAATCCTTAAACTTTTCTTTTACTTTCAATTAAGCCCCTAACTATTTAATTTAGGCTAAAACAGAATTATTTAAAATATATAATTACATATTTACCCTTACTTTTAAATGTAAAATTATCAAAACGCCCTTGCCGACATATTTAATTACACAAATACCAAACATATAATTTTCATTAAAACTCCATATATTAATAAAATTATATTTTAAACCCTATTCCAAAATAAATTTCCAATTTAATCCTAACACACAATTAATTTAATTAATCAATTTGCTAAATATTTTCCAATTAAAATTAACACCATTTGCTAATTAAAATTTACCATTCCTCGATAATTATTTTATAAAAGTATTATTTACTATTTCTTTCATAACTCTCAAATATATAATTTTAATTCATATATTCATTTTGAAAAAATTGAATGACCAAAAATATAATTTATTTCCCAAAGAATTTACTTAATTAATTTCTTAAAAGTTAAACTAATTGGATATAGAAAATAACTCCCGTATTTGTCTAGCATTAAAATTCCATTTATCATTCCAATTTAAACCAAATAAAAATAAAGTAAAATTAATTTAAATAAAACTCATTTATTAATTACTATTAATATTATCATTATTAAAGAAAAATTCCGACTATTGCAGTCGAGCTCTTCTTTATCTAACTCATACCCAACCAAATATTATTTATCTGTGAACAAGATATGTCAAAAGGTACAAAATCCAACGGTTGGTGACTTCAAAGCAATCAAGAGGATAATTCGATATGTTAAAGGAACCCTAAATTTTGGACTCCAATTCAGTCAACAAAGCTCTCTCAACCTTTATAATTTTAGGGTGCTGATTGGGGTGGATGTCCTATGACAAGAAGAAATACTTCTTGTAATACCCGAAATTTTTCCTTTTTAATAATAATAATATTAGTAATAATTAATAACGAGTTTTTATTTAAATTAATATTATTTTATTTTTAATTAAATTTAATTGGAATGATTTAAAGTAGAATTTCAATGCTAGATAAAAATAAGAGAGTTATCTTTCTATATCAAATTAGTTTGATTTTTAAGAAATTAACTAAGTAAATTTCTTGGGCAATAAATTATATTTTTGGTCATTTAATTTTCTCCCCAATATGAATATATGAATTAAAATTTTATATTTGAGAGTTATGAAAGAATTAATAAATAATATTTTATAAAATAATTTATTTAAGAATAATGAATTTTAATTAGCTAATGGTGTTGATTTAATTGGAAAATAGTTAGTAAATTGATTAATTAAATTAATTTAGTATTAGGATTAAATTCGCAATTAATTTTGGAATAAGGATTGAAAATATGTTTTAATTTAAAATTTTAAATGAAAATTTGTATGATTGATATTTTTATAATTAAATGTGTCGGTAAGGGCATTTTGATAATTTTATATTTAAAAGCAAGGGTAAATAGGTTATTCTATATTTTCAATAATTTTAATTTAGCCCAAATTAAATAGTTAGGGGCTTAATTGAAAAGCTAAAGAAAATTTTAAGGATTAATCAGAAATTTTACAAGTCGAAATTGTTGTAATTTAAGAAGTTGAGGGACTAAATGGTAAAGAAAAAAATTCAGGGATCAAAAGTCGATATGAAGAGGAAAAGGAAAGAAAAGAAAGAAGGAAGAAAGGAAGGAGGAAGAAGGGAAATCGGGGAAGGAGGAGAAGAAAAAGGAGAGGGAGGATCGGCCGTGGTCGGGCCAGGGTGGCGAGCTGGTACGGCGTCGGGGAGCAAGGTAGCGGTGGCGGCATCGGCAGCGGAAAAAAGAAGAGAGAGAGGCGTTGGTTGTCAACACCGTGCGTGGCGTTTTCGACAGCTTTGGCGGCTGAGTCGGATGGCGATCGACTCCCCTCGGCCTGAGCTTCATTTTGGCGGGTGGTGGTGTAGCAAATGGTTGTCGGAGTTGGAAGTTCTTAGTGGAGAGAGAAAATAGGGGGAAACCAGAGTTTTTTGCTTTTCCTGCGAGTTCCAGCGAGGGATGGCCGATTAGAGGACATATCTGGACTCTCCTGAGCTTATGCTTTCCAATGGCACCAGTTTCGTGGCGATCGGATTCCGTTTGAAAATCGACGGTCGAGATTGTTCGCAAATTTCTCCGAATGATTGGGGGTCGAGTCGGAAGATCGAAAGCTGGGATCATCATCAGCGCCTTGTTTCGAGTTCGTTGGCGCATTCGGATCTTCGATCGGACTTCGGTGGCTGGAGGCGAGTCGACCGAGTAATCAAGCGTCTCGGTAAATCTCTAGCCCATAGATTTTAGAGTTCATTTATAAGAAGTTATGCATTTATTTATTATGTTGAATATTATAAAAATTATGTGAGTTTATTAGTTAAAAAAATAGTTTGTCAGACCGTCTGCCAATAGTCGTGTTTGTGTTGTGTTGCAGAGTCGAGAAAATTAATGCAGTTTGGGTGGCCTGACTCCCGTTAATTTATTGCTGTATATTTGAAATGTTTTCTGGCAGGTCCTGGACCCGTTATACGGGGATAAATGTCCGTAATTTAGGGGAGGTTCTGCTGTATTTTCGGTAGAATTTGCCCAAGTCGAAAATGTTTAGACAGTCAGTCCTAGGTAGACCTGTTCATGGGCCTGGGTACCCGCCCAGTCCCGCACTCTTCGGGCCAGGCTTGGACAGTAATTTTTTAGTACAAGCCCAGCCCGGTCAAAACCCACAAAAAGCCCGTAATTCTCGGGCCGGGCTTGGGATTTATATAAAATCCCAAGTCCGGCCTGGCCCGATGTCTAATTTAGTTAGTAAAAAAAAATGTCATGCCTAGCACTCGAACTTGTGACCTTCGACTTATAATTAAGTGCCAATACCACTTAACTACCTATTATTTCTATTTATAGTTTTATTATTATTAATAATATATTAATCAAAACAAAACCCTAAATCTAAATATAACTACAATTTGGGACAGGTTTAATAATTAGTCGGGCCGAGCCGGGCCTTTCAAAAAATCTCGGGGCCGAGGCTTGGGCTCGGAGATATCAAAAATTCTCGGGCGGGCTCGGGCTTGTCCAAAATCAAGTCGGGCCCGGTGCCCACCGAGCCCGCCTGTGCCCAAATTTCATGAATAGGTCTAGTCCTAGGAGTCTAAGCCTAGGTTTAATTGTCAAATATTTTACTTTTTCTGATTAAATTGTTCCCGTGATTAGATAAATCTGTCAGTTCGGCTCGCTCCACCCGAGGCATCAGAGCAGAGCTAGGAGGTCGTCAGAACTGTGAGTTAAAGTCATATATTTGCTTACATGTGTCATGCTAAGATTTTACGTAATAGCTCTGATTAATTGATTAATATTTTAATTATTTATTTTTTATTGTTTATATACGTTTCATTTCTGCATTATGGCTATTGTGATTGCATATTGACTCGGGATGAGACGGTAGTAGAACATGCCACCTGATGGGTTGCATCAGGACCGCGTGCGCACCGATATGAATTTTGAGTCAGGTAATAGAAGAATGGTTTAAGATTTGCCCTGGTCGAGTTTAACTCTCTAGGATGAGTAGAGTGAGTTGCCAAAGTAAAGGTCCCTGGTAGAGCATTGCTCTCTAAGTGCCAGCTTAGTTGGAAAGTTAAGTGATCAGACTGGATTTAAGGACCCTGGTCGAGCCTCGCTCTCTGGGCGCCAGTCCTGTTAGAAACAAGAGAGCCGAAAGGCTGAGACTGTTTAGCAATGGGGATTAGGGTTCTACTGAAGTACTCCATCATGTAGTATGTGAAATTTATTTTTATTTAAGCATGACATGGCACGTATATTTTTGCATGACTTAAATTTAAATTAAATAAATGTGTTATTGAAGTGTTTGTAATTATTTTTGGATATATGATTTTAACTCACTCCCGAGACTGACAGTCTCAATTTAACTATTTTTTAGGTGTGGTTAGCTTTTCCGCAGTGCTTTTCATCTAGCAGCTCGATTCCTTCATCTTCGGTTTAATGTAATTGATATTTTTATTGGTATATATTGACTTTTATAATTCTAGAATCTCTCTAGTAGGAATTTCAGATTTATCCTTTTGTAATTTTTATGCAAATTCTGATCTTGCTTATTCATGTTGGCAGTCCACATTCTAAATATGTAGAACTTGATGGTTAAGGTTAATTGTGGTTCAGTGCTATTGGATTGAGATTTGATTAAGTTAGTGAATGGTCAGGCTTACTACGGGATTCGGTAGCCTTATGCCTACCCATTCCCTAGTGCCGGTCACGGGCCCACAGATCGGTCGTGACACTTCTGGTTATTGTGTATATCTTGGAAGCAATTGTGTTTCTTAGTCTTCAAAAAGGCAACCAACAGTTTCCAAGTCTACTTTCAAAGTAGAATATAGGGCTGTGGTTGTAGCTATGGCTAAACTTATATGGATCATATTCATTCTATAAGATATTGGAGTTAGATTGCATCAACCACTGCAATTGTTCTCTGATAATTTACATGCATTATACATGACTGTAAATGTGACAGTCAGGCCTAGAGAAGCGGTCCGACGAGGGTGGGAAGTGAACGCTGGGGCAAATATAGGATGCCTGGACAAGGAGCGGCTTCTGGCAGGCTTCTAGGATGGCAGCACTCTAAGGTACGGGAGTACATGAATGAATCGAATTGCACATCAAAATAGGGTGGGGAGTGGTTGATAACATATATGTAAAGAGTTGGAACTAATCACATAATATGTCTTTTGGTTGTTTGGCTGTGGAGTTGTAGAAACTCCAAAGTTAAATGTGCTTGGTTTAGAGAAATTCTAGGATGGGGGACCTTTTGAGAAGTTTTCGAACCCGCCAAAAGGATAAAACCGTGAGGCCAGTGGAGGCCAAAACGGACAATATCTTATGTGATCTGGTTCCGGGTCGTTATAGTAGATTTGATTTTCCATCCTCGATCTAAACATATTGCCATTGATTATCACTTTGTAAAAGAGAAAGTTGCTTTTGAAGCTTGGTTACAAGGTCTGTACGATCTTCTTAGCAAATAGCCAACACTTTTACTAAACCATTAGCTAAAGCTACCTTTCAAGGTTTTCATGACAAGCTTGGAGTTCATGCTCTCCTTCCCTCCAACTAGAAAGGGGGTGAAGAAGCAGAAAATCAAGAAAAACAAAACAAGAAATTTTTGGTACAAGGTGAAAATAAGATACAAGAATCAAACTCAAACGGCTAATTCCTTACTTGTCCTAATCAACTAGTTTTTTTTTATTTAGTTTCTATATCAGTGGCCCTAGTATTATGGTTACTGTTTAGTAACCAGCTCCCTTAATTTCTTTACTAAAAGTTTTTCTCTTTCTAAATTAACTCTTGTGTGTATATGTACTTATAAGAGATTATTCTTCTCCATTTAATTCAAGGAATGAGATTTTAACTTTACTATAATCCTCTTTATGAGTAACACATTATTTTCCACTTCTATACAAGATTCAAAGAGTTTTTGGTAGAAATGTATATTATTTTAAAAAAATTAGAATTACTCTTAAAGCATCTCCAATATACTCTTTATATATATCAAACTCTTTATTTTAAAAATTCATATAATAAGTTTAAGGGTGTAGAGGAAATTAACCATGGGCAGAGATAATAAAAGATATATAAAAGAAAGAAGGACCTAGAGGAAGAAGGAGAAGAATCAGGGAGAGAGAAGGAAATATGATTGCCTTCAATGGTGAGATGGGGGAAGAGTTAAAGGCCATAATCTTGGCCAGATATAAAGGAGATGCTAGTGAGCTCAAGGCAACAATGGTGGTAGCTTAAGCGGTGATGAACAGCGAAAAAGAAGAGAAAGTACTGAAGCTTCTCTAGCTGTTCATGGTGTTTCCCACCATATCAACCAGTAAGCTTGGTGATATGGAACCTCCACGAATAAGCTTGAGAATCCCTTTTGAATTGCGGACCCTCAACACATTAACATGAAAACTCTAAGTGCTAGTTTGGTTCGTATCACTTGGGCTCAAATGAATCAACATTACATAAGCTTCCATTTCGACTAACATTAGTCTTTTTGGTTGCCAAAAAATTAAAATTTGACGAGAGAGATAATAGGGACATTATGATTTTTAATTTTTTCAGATGTCTCCTATTCAGTTAGTTTGATCAGAGACCATATTTGGAACCTACTCACCACAAGCTTTTCGTCAGCACGAATGTTATAGAGACCAAACTCCATTGAAAAATTGATGACTGGAATTGTATTAGTGTTCTATGACTAGTCCATGACTTGAATAGAAAATCAGACACCAAAATCATATTCTATGCTTAATTATGAGTCCGCAGATGTTCTCGGATTGTTTATCGAATATCAGGACCAGAGGCGAGTTGACCGATGTCATCTTAATTAAGCTTCTAATATTGTAATTTTTTAAATTATATTATATGTATAATCTTATTTAAAATCCTTTTATGAGAAAGTTCTGTTTATAGTAAATTCGATTTAGAATAATTAGAATAATTTCTATAGAACTCAAGAACAAATAATAGTATTTTGGATATTTTGTAATATTTATAAATTAGATTTTATAAACTCAAATGATGGGTATTACACTACAATCACACATTGGGTGTTGGGTGTTGATTCAATAATATAAACATATGATTTATTGTCTTTGGGATGATATCGAGTATACATATACCTTTGATGATTCTATTTTTGAGAATCTTTAAGATGAAAATTAAAAATTATTAACTTTTATTATTGACAATTGTCGAGTTGGTTAAAAAATTTCATATTTTATTTATAGTATGGGATATGATGTTAAACCCCTTATCTGTTTATCTTTTCACTGAGTTTTCACTCTCTTTTTTCACTTACCTTTGGATCAAAATAAAACTCATTATATATAGAGCTTTGTATTGTTAGATTCCACGATTTGTCAAGAGAAAATTGAAAATTAAATAGTTGGGCCCAATTTGGACAAGGTCATTACATAAAATGCATACACCTTTAAAATTTATAAAAATAATCTTTTAGATTATGAAAAACATGAAATATATTATCATTTCTTGTAAGACAACAACTCATTTCCCAATTATAAAATTAACTTCACCAATCAACCCAATAATTAAGAATAATATATGTAGATTCCGTTTGAACCAAACCAAATCGATTCGGTTTGATCTTGAGAGACCACCATACAATAAAATAGCGTTGTCTTCTATGAGTGAAAACGAAGGATGTTGGTGGACTGACGATATCGAGGCATGGGCAAAGAACATTGACGAAGGAAAAGACACTGTGGTATTATTGACATCGAGCGATGAGGACGATAGAAGAGCCGCGTGGTCAAGTGGAAGATGAAACGTGTTGAGCTTTAAGGAAATTAGGCTGGTGACATCAATAATTGGTGGCAGCGATGGTGAAGGGCAGTAATCAACAGTGTTGACGATGGCAGCGCATTTAATGTCTCTGAACGACGCAAGAACAAATCGGTAAAGGAGAGGTTGAATATAGAGGAGAGAGAAATCGATAGGGTTTTGATTTTGTATTGAAGAAAATTTTTTTTGAGGATGATTATTAATTTTGAATGGTTACTATTGGTATAACTAAGAAAAGAATTAATTTTTGGAGGGAAAAGTTGAAAAGTGGAAGGCTCAAGAGTCTTAGAGAAGGTAGAAGAAAGAATTTAAATTTCATTGAGATTCTTGAGTTTACTTGGCCTAATGTTTTCAATACTAGGTGTCATATCGATGATACTGAACTTGGGCTTGAAATTCCTATAGATTTAATGGTGGGCTAATGATAAAAAAAAGTACATTCTAGAAAAGTAGGAGCACTAAGGAGTCAGTGAGCACCAAGTCAGTAATTATTTCACACTTTTTTAAAAGTAACTACTTGAGTAACAAGAATAATAGGGCTTTAGTTGTTGAAGAAAAAGAAAGAAGAAAAAGAAAGAAGAAAACGTTACTCCCCAAAATGCTCACAAATTAGTGATCTTTATAAATTGAAGAGCATAATATAAGAAAATATCAAAAATCATCAAATAGACAACAAAACTATTCAAACATAAGACCAAAGTTTCAAAGAGCATTTCAATAATTATTCCAGCAGTCAATCTTAATTTGTTGTCAAATTATGTTTCTCAGTATTTACTTTTTATATTTTCATCTAAAGCATTAACTTGTTTATATTTTCAAAAAATTCAATATAAGCCCTTAACTCACTTATTTTTAATCATTTATTGCCATTACAAATAAATTATTGATATCAAGAATCTAAATAAATTGTTATTGAATTTTATTATCTATAATAATGATCAATGAATAATTCATAAAAAGACATACAAATTATAGATATTAAAATCCATATTCAATTATGATTGATGTATTGTGGACCATAACTTAAAATTTCTTTATATACTAACCTAATAGGATCCCATTAAGCGTATATGGGTTAAAAAATATATCCACCCATTTAACCCATACCAAAACCTAGAAGTCTATGGGCTTTATATAAATGAATCACTTTAAATAAGCCTACTAATAAAATAGCCATTAATATAATTATTATTAAATATATAAGCATGCATAATAGAGATCAAGAAAACCTAACAATTTCCCACATGGGCTACATATGAAACCTGAAATAATTATATTAAATGAAATTCCTTATGTATATGCTCTCTTGCTATCTCTTTAGACTTCTCCTTAGGTAAAATTTGGTCAATTTTCTATATCATATGAGGTCATGGTGGCTCTCGTCACATATAGGCGTGACTAAACCTTCCATTTTCACCATATTAATATATCCAATGACATAGATCAAGTATGGATGAGTGGCATGGAAATTACATGCAATGTGATATCGAGACATGCCTATTTCCAACTAGTTCTACTTTATTCTTTAGAGAGATCAATTTATGATCATAATGAATGGATTGTCGAAGCCCTACCAATTCATAAACTAACTTGTAGAAATAGTGAAACCAGGTCGAATCCCAAGGAAACCAATGTGAATAGCTTCTTAAAGTTAAATAACAAAAATAGGAGTTTTTGAATGATTGAACTAAAATTATAAATAACCAAGAAAATAATAAAAGCTGAATATTAAAGTAAATAAAAATCAATCTTACCAAACTTCCAATTCAAGAGTGCAAATTCCACCCAATTGTAGTTCCGATCATAGGTCTAAAATATCAAATTTTCTATTCAAATACTTAGTCTACCTATTCTAAAAAGCCGCAACAAGTTTAAATTCTCCTAATATAATTGACTTAAACATAGTATCCAAATCAAAACTTACCATCAATCAACTGGGCACGATAACGTATCAACCCAATAATAGCATCAAGAATAATGAGAATGACTAAACCAATATTAATTAATCGAGATAGCTACAATTGAATTAATCTTATTCCTTTATTTCTCTAGAGTTCATCATGCAAGCTATATAATTCAAAAAGACCGCAACACATACACATAAGCTAACTCCTTGCTACTTGTGTCAATCATTCATGACAATTACAGATCACAAACTCAAGGATAACAATAGAAAAATCAATATCAAATTGAGTCGTTAGTTCAATCAATATCAAAAATTCATAAACAATAAAAACAAGAAATAAAGAACACTTCAATTAAAGAAGAAATTATGTTAAACACAAAGCCTCACAAAATCACAATTGAAATTTATTCATTCTTGAATCAGAAATTAAAAGCTTAGCCACACATGGTGGAGTAAAAATTCACAAGAGTTGTAGGGAATAGAAGAAGAAAACGCACGCAGCTTCAGGAGAAAGAAAAAAAATAAAAAATAAAAGTCGTCCCCATTTATAAAACTAGCCTCCCTATATAGGAAGTCAAACCTAAATCCTAATAAAATAATTCCTATCCAAAAGAAACAAACTTCCTATATAATTCTAATCCTATAAGGAAAGCTAAAATAAAGGGGAATCTAAATAAATAAAGTCTTAAATAATATAGGAGATAGTTTTCTTTATCCAGCACTTCCAAAATAAAGAAAATAATATAAAAGTGAGCCCACCATGAATTTAACTTAAAAAAATTTAAAATTCTCTTCAACTGATTTCAGTAGCTCACAAATTGTATGGCGTGGTCATGCCTTGTTAAAAATGACCTTCTACATAAATTTTCACTCTTCCTCCAAAGAACTTGATTTCTGACAAGTGATGCTTTAAAACATGTCTTTAAGCTAAATTCCACTCAATCCTTGATATTTCACCACCTAGATAAGAACAAAAATAATTTCTACAATTAAGCACAATATCCAATCAAAATATAAGAGAATTAAACATAATAAGTATAACTATTTATGATCTATCATATAATCAAACTTGGAGGTATAAAAATGAAATGAATCATAAACTTTGTTATGCATAAATATAACCATGTAAAGATATATCAATCCATAGAACATCCGAAAGTAAAACTCTCACTAAATCAGGGTATCACTAAATATGCCTACACCCATATGAGCAGTGTGCTCATGAAAGGCTTTAGATGGTAATCCCTTAGTCAACGAATCTGCTATCATGGAGTTTGTCCTTATAACTTCTATATAAATTTGTGACCACTCTGAATTCTCTCTTTAACAGACACAAGAAAGTGAAATATTCATTTTATAGTTTTGACTTTACAAAGCTTTTATTGTTATTAGAATATAAAACTATAGATTTATTACCACATAATAACCTTAATGGCCTTTCAATGCCATCAATTACATACAGCACTGTGATAAAATTTTGTATTCATATCTCATGATTAGATGTCTCAAAACAAGCTATGAACTCTTCAGCCATGGTACAAGAAGCTATGAGTGTCTGTTTGATACTTTTCCAAGATATAGCTCCTCCAACCAATATAAAAACATAGCCCGAAGTGGATCGTTTATATCTTGGCATCCTGCAAAATCGGGATTAGAATACCCAATGATCTCCAAACTTTTTGATATTATATATGTTAGCATCAAGTCTTTTATTCTCTAAAAATACCAGATAACTCGTTTAGCTACTTTTCAATGATCCATTCCTAGGTTACTTAGGTATCTACCAATAGTCCCACTAAATATTGAGACAAAAACAAACTTGAGCATACATTATACTTCCAATTGTTGAGGTATAGGAAATCTTTTGCATCTCCTTTATTTCAAGGTCACTATTGGGGCATTGTTTGAGAGTGAACGCATCTCCTATAGCTATAGGTGTATCTTCTGGCGAGCAATCTTTCATGTTGAATCTACTTAACGCCTTTTCAATATAGCCCTTTTATGATAAACCAAGAATACTTGGAGAGCATTCTCGTAGTATTTGTATGCCTAACACAAAAGAGGCATCCCTAAGATCCTTCATCTCAAAATTCTTAGTGAGAAATTTCTTGGTTTCGTGCAGTAAGCCTATATTATACTAGCTAGCAGTTTATCATCAATATATAACACAAGGAAGATAAACCTACTCCCACTGAACTTGTGATATACACAATCATCAACTATATGTACCTTAAAACTATATGAGATAATCACTTGATGAAATTTATGATACCATTGTTGAGAAGTCTGTTTGAGACTATAGATGCACAAACCATAACATTTGAACCTTTGGATTCAAAATTTTCTAGTTGAATCATATAAATCATTTCATCGATGTCTCTATTGAAAAATGTTGTCTTTACATCCATCTGATATAGCTCTAAATTAAAATGAGCTACAACTGCCATTATTATCCTAAAGGAGTCTTTTGATGAAATTAGAGAAAGAGTCTCGTTATAATCAATGGCTTCCTTTTGAGTGAATCCTTTAGCGATTAGATGAGCCTTATATCTTTTGACATTGCCTTTTGAATCCTTTTTTGTTTTAAATATCCATTTACAACCAATGGGTTTCGCACTTTTAGGCAATTTAATACGATTCTAAATGTCATTGTCTTTCATGGATTTTATCTCCTCTTGCATGTCATTAATCTAACATTGAGAATTGGAGCTTTGAAGAGCTTCGCAAAGGTTTATTGAACCATCTTCTGCTAAGCCTACATAATCTTCTTGTTAGAAGAGGAGTACGTAATAATCATATGAAATCGCATTCCTCCTTTCTCTAGTTGACCTCCTTAATAGCACTTCTTAAGGTTGTTGAGTTTGCTCCATAGGAAGAATTTCATTGTTGTCTTAAACTGGAGTTGCTTCTTGAATAATGTTAAGAATTATTGCATGATCAATATCATTAATAATATTGGGAAGAAAAATGACTTCAAAGACAACTTTTTCATCAAAAGAGACATTCATTGATCCTTTCCCCACAAACTCTACATCCTTAAGAAATCTCGCATTTTCCATCTCAAAGAAAGATCAGGTAGTGGGATCATAAACTTAAAATCCTTAAGAGCATTATGCATATTCTACGAAGTGGCAACTAACTGTCTTAGAGTCTAATTTCTTTTCATTGGGCCTATAAGGTCTTACTTTAGCTAGACACCCCGAAATGTGTAAGTGTCTTATACTGGGCTTTTTCCCAGTCCATAATGCATATAGGGTTTTAGCTACTACTTTGCTGGGTACTCTATTAAGAATATATATTGCAATCTTTCATGCTTCTCCTAAAGAAATTTAGGTAAAGAAGAATGATTGATCATACTTCTTACCATGTCCTTAAGCGTCCTGTTTCAGCAATACCATTCGTCCTGTTGTTAAAATTTATTATCTATAATAATGATTAATAAATACTCCATAAAAATACATACAAATCATAGATATCAAAACCCATGTTGATCATCAAATCCTAATATCCAAAAATTTCATATCATAATTATTAAGGAAGTTTAGCCATAAAAACATGTCTCCATTATAGCAATCAAATCTTTTGTGGAATGAATGATGAACGAATGCTTGAATCAACATGTATAGCTTTCCTTAGTCAAATCTCTGAATTTTTTAGGATTTCTTGCCTTCTGTCTCTAATAGGTAGAGAATATAAATTGTCGTATGATTTGACGTATTGGCAACTATAACCTAAGAGTCTATATACTAACCTAATAGGATACCATTAAGCCTATATGGGTTAGAAAATAGTATCCACCTATTTAATCCATATCAAAATCCGGAAGCATATAGGTTCTACATAAATGAATCACTTAAATAAGCCCACTAATAAAATAGCTATTAATATAATTGTTATTAAATGTGTAAGCCCACATTAATAGAGAATAAAAAAACCTAATAATTGTAACAAAGAAAGCTTAGAAATTTACAATTAGTTGATTACATAAATTGAGGCACAATAATTTCCAAACAGTTCATGTACCAATGTTTGTAGCGCTTAGCAAACTTTAACCAAACAATTATTAAGCTACTATCTATTTTAGTCTTATTTTAAAGCTTGACTAATGATGTCCTTATTAACATATAAATTTTGTGTTGAATTGGAATTTCTCAAATATTTGTGAATGTGTGAACACATGAATTCTCCTAAATAATTTTTCACTGTTGATAGCAATTCAGTAAGCCAACTTTGTCCTGCATATGGATTAAAAATAGGCCTAATCATATTAAAAAACCAAATTTTTATGTCTTTTTATAAATTTGGCTCATATTTTAAATTTTTATTTAAATGGCCCGATTTGGCTAATTGATTGCAATTATAGCTAAATTAAAATCTTGTTCAAAATTGGATACTACTCTCTTAATCCTATATATTAGCTTTTTTTAATTTTACTAATATCGTTTGCCTCTTAAAACAATGCATAAAATCATAATGAAGGTGAGAAAATAAATGACTTTACTCTTTATTCTTCTTCTTGATTCATGATTTTTATTTGTCATTCACTTTTTTGTTCATTTATAACCTAACCTTGGTAACTCATGTGTGATGTGTAAATACATGTGGCAGTAATGTGTAAGTTTTTGATAATAAATAATAACATGCCATTTGCTGCATCACCTTATTTTGACTAAGAATTTTAATTTGGCTATAATTGCAATCAATTAGCCAAATCGAACCATTTAAGTAAAAAATAAAAAGATGAATTAAATTTACAATAAGATGTAAAAATTTAGATTCTTAATATTATTAGGCCTTAAAAGTATGGTATTAAGTCGCTCTTGTCCTGCATATGGATTAAAATAGGCCTAATAGTCTAAATAATTCAAACCTTTAAGGTAGTTTGCTATTTTGACCAATTCTTTAAAAATTGTCAATTTAGCCATGATTTGGCCAATTGAGTGCAATTTTGGCTAAATTGAGTTATTAGTCAAAACTAAACAACATAGATGGTAAGGTGGATGCAATTTAAGGAATAAGAATTCAAATTAAGTAATGTGTATAAATAATGTGGCATTAGGACCCATCAATTTAGATTTTTCATTTCCTAATTAGATTAAAATTGCAGTAACAATAACATTTACAGTAACAATAGCATGTTGTTTAATTTTGACAAATAATTCAATTAGATTAAAATTGAATTCAATTTGTTAAATCATAGCTAAATTGATAATCTTTAAAGAATTGGCTAAAATAGCAAGATTTTTTTAAAGATTTTAATTATTTAGGCTATTAGGCCATTAAGATATGGTATTGCAAATGTATTTCAAAGTACAAAGTGCTATTGTTAATTGTACTGCTCAAAGTTAAACTTTTTATAATTTGTGTTTTATTAATAGTAACAAGAATATAAAATAAAAATATTAGAATATATCAAATGATTAAATTGATACATATATTATTACATGAAAATGCGGTCTACAATAATCTAATATATTAAAATATTTTTCTCAAGAGTAATAATAAAATTTAATTTACACCAATTTATTTGTATTATATGTTTTTAAATATTTATTTACACCAGTTCAAACTATCCAAATCCGATTTTTCAGGATCGTATTAATTTATAGCAACTCGAAACTTTATATGCTACAATTTCTATCCAAGTTTAACTCTTAAGTATGTTGTATGACATTGATGGGTGAAAAAAATAAATAAAAGCATAGAGAAATAATAAATAAATAAAAAAGAGAAAACAAACAAGGATTTAAATATACTTTATACTATAAAATATAATTCTTAAATATAATATCTGTTGGGCAAATGAAATTTTATGAAAACTGCATAGAAGAATAAACAACATTTCCATATTCTTAGCCAAATAAAATTATTTCCAAATATAAATAATAAATAGAAAATTAAATATGAAATAAAGCATAATACGAAATCACATATATATACTTATATATGTATTCTATTAATTTCTAGCAGCAATGGACGAAAAGATGTCTCACTTAATAGCCTAAAGCGCAAATCCTATTCATACATGTGCAGACAAATGCCTCCAAACTGCAATCACTCAGTATATACCCCAAAGGCATATATAAATTTTAATTGTTTGACCATTTATAATTGACTGGATTTTGATCTCATAGAAATAAAAAGTTTATTCCCTAAAGGGAAGAAGAGAATGGGTGATTTCCATTGATGGAGGAATCCCTTTCAAATTCTAGAATAATCTTTGATTATCTAAATACAAACAATGAGAATCACTCATTTTCAATTTTTATCTTTTTTTTTTCTTACCAACGAATCGACTTTTTAGTAATAATTAAATTTAAATATGCATAAAACTTGGTAAAAATAATATCTATTATTTTTTAATTTTTTGAAAAAGTGTGTCCAAATGGAATTAAAATAAAATTTAAGATTGCTCAATCTATATATATATATATATATATATATATATATATATATATATATAAAGAATGTCAAGTTTTCTCATGAGACTCCACGTGGCAAAATCTTATGAAACTATATCACGTTGTTTTCCAATGAGAAAATGATACATAGCAAAATTTATAATAAAAATAAATAATCTTAAATGTTAATAATAAATGTGGTAAGAATTTATGATTTATTTAAGTATAAGACTATTATGTTCTCAAAAAATAATTATAATAATTATCATAGCTACTATATATTAATAAAAAATTTATTTCTTTATAATAAAAAATATATATTTATATATATATAAATAAATAAATAAATAAAAATAGTAAAGAAAAATTTCTAAATTTGGATTATAAAAAACAGTTAAAAAATTTGTGATATATTTAAAAACTTATTAGTCGAATATAATAATTAGAAAAAGTTTCAATGTATATGTATGTGATTTTAAAAAGTAATAATAATAGCAAATAAATAGCAAAAACTCTAATAATTTAATTTTTTTAAATAATTATTATATATACATCTGAGAACTTATTTGGTAAATATATATTTCTCATTTTATTTGCTTTAGCATACAATAAATATAAAATCTTACAGGACTATTATATAATTTCTATAAATAACTAATATAGATATAAAAGAAATATCATAAAGATAAAAATAAAATTTATATTTTATATTGATATTATTATAAATTAAATTTGTATAATATATAAAATAAAAATTTTAAATATAAAATAAATGAGATAATCATGCAATAGCTTTAGTAAATTGCTAGTATGTATATAAAGAAGGCTAAATTTTTCCATGAGACTCCACGTGGCAAAAATTATATGAAGTCATGTTATGTTATTTTCTAATAAAAAAAATAACATATAAGATATTCATAAAATGATAATTATAAATATTTATAAAAAAATTAAATATGATCTCAAATGCTTTTTTAAAATAAAAAAGCTATTATATTCTTAAAAATTGATTACAATAAGTATAATAATTATTATAGCTACTACATATTATTGATAAATTTTATTATTTTTCTAATAATATATATATATATATATATATATATATATAATATTTATATCGATATATATATATAAAATAATAATAAAATTGTAAAAGAATAAAAATTTTAAATTTGGATTATAAAAATAGAGAAAAGAAATTCATGATATTTGGAGAATTTTTGATCTAATATCATAAATACAAAAAAGTTCAATCTATATATATATATATGATATCAAAATTTAATAATTATAATAATAGAATAAATAGTAAGAGTTTTAACAATTTGGCTTATTAAAAATAATTAAAAAGTATATTAATTTTTTAGTGCAATAAAATAGATAAAGAGTTAAAATTAATAAATATATATACTTCTCATATTTATTTATTTAGCATATAATAAATATAAGAATTTACAAGAATGTATTATATAATTTTTATAAAAATAATATAAATATATAAAAAATTAAAATAAAACTTATTTTTAATGCTAATATAATTATAAATTAAATTTTATGAAATATATAATATAAAATTTTTCAATATAAATAATAAAATAATCATAAAATAGCATAAGTAAATTGTTATAAGTATGAAAAAAGAGAAAACAAGAAACCTTAATTTAAGATGCCTCTTTTTTTCTTTTTTTCTTTTCAAGTTTATACTTTTAATGCGTTGCCTTTTAAATCAGCGGTAGTCTCTTTTTTTTTTCATATTAGTCATTTTTTTTCAATAAAAATATCTTTTTTATATTTCTTCTTCTTTTCTATTTATTATCAAGATTTCATAAATTTTCTTTTATGTATTATATTATTTCCTTTGTGGAGTTCATAAAGTATTTGATCCTTTTTATGAAGTTGATAACCTTACAGTTTTGTTTGTGGAACCTAGTTTTTCTAATATACTAGTAGTGAGAGACTTTTTGTTAATATTCCTGCGATCACAGTTATTTAAAGACTAATGAGTCTGTTTGTAGTTTTATAAAACCATTAAATAGAGTGTACAAATTATAGAATTACTTATTAGAATAGTTTTGTCAACGTAATTGAAAAATATAGATATAAATTTCAAATATTTAATTGAAAATTCTTTATTTTGTATTGCTTGATTATATTTATTTTTATATTTATTTTTCAACAAGTTGTACTATTTTAATTCATGAAAGATACACGATTCCATATAAAAAGAAGAAAAAAGAAATTGCTCAATGTACTTCAGAATCCCTACAATCTCAACAATTTTTCCTTTTTACAGTTACATACATTTAAAGCAATGGGTTTCATTCTCTAATTCAATGCACTCTCATATGAAAGGATACAGTACAAAATCTTAAAAAATCTGATAATTAAAAGCATATCTAAGAAAGTTATAACAAGGGAGATAAGTCAAAATTCATGACCCATTTATGAAAAAAGAAAATGAAAAAGTGCATTACCATAGAATACCAAAAACATAAATAATATTGCATATGAAAGCTAGAAATGCCTTCCTATAGAGTACCAAAAACAGAAACAATATTGCAAGGGGTGTGCAAGTACTAAGCATGAAGATAGAAATTAGCCTTTCAGCAAGCTTTATCATGACTTTGTTGCTCATGTTACCTCTCCTTGAAGCAGGCTGTCAATCGGTGGATACAAAATGCTTTCGCCAATGTTTTGTTGTCTGCACAAGACATTCTATCGTGACCCAATTTTGTGTCTCTGAGTGCAACCGTCAATGCTGCAAAAAGCCTAGTGTAAATTCTGCAGCACCCAAAGGATAGTGAGGTGTTCATTTGCAATGTTGTGTCTTTTAATAATATGATGATCATTTGAATAAAGAAATGAGAAACACCATCAATGCAATTTTAGTACTACTAGCTTTATGAGCAATTTATGCATATTCTATTATGTTTAAATTAACAAAATTTCAAATATCAATTAATATTAAAATTTAACTTTTAGAATCAAGAATCATAAATTTTCGGCAGTATTAGGGGATGATAGGTTTTCATCAAAACAGCTTGTGGAAACATATGAAGTAAAAGGAAAATTATTGAAGAGGGGATTTCAAATTCGGTTAGCCATTTGCCCCATTTCTCTTCGAGCTTTGCTGAGGATTTTTCATCACTTCTTTTTTCATGCTAGTAACTAATTGTTGAATAAAATGAAATCCCACTCCCAAACACCTCGTAAAGCAACCTTGCAGAGCAGATTTCATAAGGTCTTATTTGAAGAAATTTGATTCAATTCATTCATAATCTTAAATATTTTAAGTACAAAGATTAATATAAACTCTTATTTACAATACTCCTATTGTAATATAAATTAAGAATCTAAAGAATAAGAAAATAAGATAAATACAATAGATATATACAATTTAGGAGATAAATAACAAACCAAATCTTCTACACTCTACCTCAAGTTGATGCATAGAAATTTGCATGCCCAATTTGTCTAATGCTCAGTAAAAAAATTTTCTCGATACTGCTTTGATAAGAATATTGCTGAGCTGATCTTCATATTGGACATGAGGGATTTCAATTATGTTGGCTTCTAATTGTTTCTTAATAAAGTGTCTGTCTATTTCTACATGTTTCGTTCGATCATGCTAAACTGGATTATAAGCTATATTGCAAGTAGCTTCATTGTCACAATATAGTCTCATAGGACTAATATGTGGAACTCAGAGCTCATGTAATAAATTCTTGATCCAAAGTAACTCACAAACACCTTTAGCCATTCCTCTATACTCGGCTTCTGCACTAGACCGAGCTACAACAATTTACTTCTTACTTCTCCATGTAATAAGGTTTCCTCCAACAAAGGTTAAGTAACCTGTTGTAGATTATCTATCATCAATAGAACCAGTGTAATCCACATTATTATAACCCTCAACAGATAAAGTTGTATCTCTGATGAACATAATGTATTTCTTTGGAAAGGATTTCAAGTATTGCAAGATACGAAGAACAACGTTCATATGATCTTCACTTGGTGAATGCATGAATTGACTTACTATACTTAGGGAATATGCCAAATTCGGCCGATTATGAGCAAGATACATTAACCGACCTACATGTCTTTGATATCTTTCTTTATTCGTAGGTACTTGCTCGAGAAATATGTTGAGCTTTTATGTTCACTAACAGGAGTGTCAACTGGTTTGTAAGCTAGTATATCGACCTCTTTAAGTATGTCAAAAGTGTACTTTTTTTGACATAAGAATATACCTTGCTTAGATCGTAGTACCTCAATCCCTAAGAAATATTTGAGATCACCAAGCTATTTTATTTCAAACTCTTTAGAAAGATAGTTCTATAAGGGTACCTTTTCATCATCATCATCTTCTGTTACAATCATATTATCAATATATATGATAAGAGCAGTTGTTCTTTTCTCCTTATATTTTATAAAAAGAGTATGATTGAAACTACTCTGTTTATAGCCAAAGACCTTTATTGAGTTTGTAAACCTTCCAAACCAAGCTCTCAGAGATTGTTTCAATCCATATAGAGATTTCTTTAACTTACAGACTTGCTTACTTCCTTCAACTTGAAGTCTACATCCTGGAGGTAGTTCCATGTACACTTCTTCTTGGAGATCGCCATGAAGAAAGGCATTCTTTATATCGAATTGATGTAGAGAGCAATTTAAATTCACAGCCAAAGACAAAAGAATTCCAATAGTATTTATTTTGGCTACAGGAGCAAAAGTTTCTGCATTATCTATCCTATATATTTGACTATATCCTTTCGCAACAAGCCGAGTTTTATATCTCCACACTTCTATCTACCTCGTATTTAATGATATAGATCCACCTACACCCAATATGTTTCTTTCCATTTGCTAGATCAACAATTTCTCAGTTTCATTCTTTCGAAGAGACTTCATTTCTTCGTTCATCTTTCCACCTTGGATCTTTTAAGGCTTCCTACACACTGTTAGGTACATATACAGAAGATAATTGATTTACAAATGATTTACATATCTTTGACAGCCTATTGTACGAAATATAATTATTTATTAGATATTTAGATCCAGAATTCAGCATTGGTTCACAACTTGATTTAGGCTTTCCTCGGGTAGTTCGGTTCGGGAGTATTCTAACAGAGGGTTCATGAGTTACTTGAGATTTAGCTTGGTATGAGTCATCAAGTAAAGGTGACACTGATTGCAATGCTTAAAGCTCAGCTCTATTACTTTGACCCCGAATATCAAGTTCGCAATGCTCGGTTGATCCAAGGTCGGGAGAATAAGGCTCAAATTATTCTGACAGGTTGAGAGTTTCCATTGGAAGAAAGTCATGAGTTTTTGTTGGAAGATCGGGTTGTATTTGCGGAGGGCCAGGTTGTGTTTGAAGGTCAGAAAAATATTGAAGGTCGGATTGCCTTTGAAGGTCAGGCTGTAAGTCAATATTTCTCTCCCCTGACTTGTAGTAGGGAAATACATATGATGTTCATAAAATTGGCCATCCATACTGACATACATTCGTTGAGTTGGAGGGTGATAACACCTATATCCTTTATGATGAAGACCATATCCGATAAAGATATAATGAATAACACGAGGTTGGAGCTTGTGGCTTGTGTGGTGAGGAAGATGAACAAAGGCTGTGCAACCAAGCACTTTAGGAGGTAAGTTCGGTAATAACAGTGAGGTAAGTATTTTATTTAATGTATTAAATGGGGTATGAAAGTCTAGGGTACGAGATATAATTCAGTTTATAACGTAAGATGCTGAGGATAAAGTTTCTCCCCAATATTGGAGAGGCATACTGGGTTCAAATAGAATAACTCATACCATTTCTATGAGATGTGGTTTTTTCTTTCTGCAACCCCATTTTGTTGAGGAGAATAGGGGCATGTGGTTTGATGGATTACACCATGTTGTTGAAGGAATTGTGTGAGTTCATGATTAATGAATTCACCTCCATTAGTTGTCTATAGTACTTGAATTGAAGTTTTATATTGAGTTTGCACCATCAAATAAAACTTCTTGAATTATAAGAAAACCTCCTGCTTACTTTTCATTAATCAATATCCATGTCATACGACTATAATCATCAATAAAAGAAACAAACCACCGAGCTCCATTTAAGGTCAGTACTTTTGCATGTCCCCAAACATCAAAGTGCATAATCATAAATGGTGTTGGACTTTTATTTAAACTAGTTGGAAAAAAGACATGATGGCTTTTTGCCAGTTTATAAGTTTCGCATTTGAAGTTTAAAGTAGATATTTTCAAAAACAACTTAAGAAACAAAATACTTTAAATATCCAAATGATGCATGTCCAACGCGCTTATGCTATAACCGGATCGTATCTTCTATACTTTTCGATACTGAGCTACTATTTCCCGAACTTGATTCAGTCAAGGCACTTAAGCTAGATGGTGCAAGGTCAAAATAATAGAGCTTTTCTTTTCTAATACCATAACCAATTGTCTTTTTTGCCTTGATATCCTGAAAACACAATAATCAGGCCAAAAATTGCTACACAGTTCAAAGAGGTGGTTAGTTGGGATACATATATTAAATTAAAGTTTAGAGATGGAACAATTAAAACAGATTCTAAATTTAGTTTGTTAAGTGTGCATGACCCTTTACCAGTAACACTAGCTTATGTACCATTGGTTGTAGATACAATAGATTTTTCAGTTGTTTTTAGCTCGGTAGGTGTGTTAAAAAACATATGATCAGTTGATCCATAATCAATAATTCATAGAATTATAAAAAGAGTTACCTGGTGGTTTTGAAGATATGTGTAAGGTAGCAACATCTGGCGAGGAAGGTTGTTCAGCTACAATTGTTGATACTGATGCAGTTTTTCCAGTTTTTGACTTTTTTTTTTCAAGGCTTTAGACGGATCCCACCATTCAGGATATCCAATCAGATCATAACATCTGCTTTGAGTATGACTCGTCGCATTACAATGTATACATTGCTTTGTTGAATTGGTCTGTTTATTATCAATATCAAAGCTACGAGTAGTATTATCCTGAGATGACGAGTTAGTTCTTTTGGCGAGCAATGCAGCTAACTATGAGGAAACTTATTCTCCAATCAAGTTTTTTTTTTCTGATTTTCTTCTCGGCGACATATGTGTATGTTTGTTCAAGGTCTAAACTCGGATCCATTCGAAGGATTTTTCCTCTCACTTGTTCAAATTTGGCATCAAGTCTATTTAAGAAGATATGGATTCTCAACTTCTTCACAATTGCTTTATACATAGTAATGTCTCACGCTCTTTCATACTTGCCTTATCTCGATGATCAAGTTCCTAGAGTATCTCAACTAGTTCGCCATAATAGGTCGAAATTGATTTGCTAGATTGGCGACTTAAGAATGCCCGTTGATTAAGAGCAAAAATCTGAGTTTCATCTGATCCATCATAGAATTATTTTGAAAGAGCACTCCAGATTTCACGGGCTGTATGGATACGAAGATACCTTTTTATGATTTCTAGTATCATTGATGTGAGTAACCAACTTTTAACTTTCTAGTTTTTAGCATACCACTTGGAATAAGACGGATCAGTTGATTCAGATTAAGGAGAATCTCCCATAATATAATCTAATTTTTCACGCCTAGCGATATGTATCTCTATGATTTGAGGCCATGTATCATAGTTGGTTTCGGTAAGGGTTATTTTAGCTTTAAAGCTAGAATTTTCAGAGGTGACATGGATAATTTGTGGTGATGGTATAGTGGTTGATTTAGTGTGGGTTTCGAATTGAGAGGAAGGCATTTTTTTTTCCAATGAAAATTTTATACAACCTGCTCTAATACCATAAAGAAACTTGATTCAATTCATTCATTCATAATCTTAAATATTTTAGGTACAAAGACTTGTATAGACTCTTATTTACAATACTCTTTTTTTAATACAAATTAGAAACCTAAAGAATAGGAACGTATATGGAAGGAGATATATGTTGTTTAGGAGATAAATAACAAATTAAATCTTCTATATTATTAGCCAGGAGTACCTACACTTAATCATCTGCTTAGAGGGCACTACAACTTTGTCCTAAAGTAGTAGGCAAAATCGTAAAGCACAAAATTAGGCTTGATGTTTTATGGTATGTTTGAGAAATAATGTCCAAATTCTTTAATTTAATTTTTTTTCTAAAAGACTAACAATAGCAGACGTGATAATATGCGCTCTCTTCTATTATAGAATATTTGTTGAGTCATAGCTAATCTTTGCAGCTCAAGCCCGTCACTACAATACTAATATCAAGGCCAAGAGAAAAACATAGTTAAATCGTTATCCGGATGCTCTGAGAAATAAACCTCAAGAACCGTCTCCCAAGACTTAGATGCTTAAGTCGTTTGATGAAGCACAACCAATCACTAGATTACCGTTCTAGGTGGCATTTAATATTATTTTCAAATTTTATAAAATGAAGAAAATTAATTCATTCATTTTCTTATTAAAAAATTTTTAAAACTCAAAAAAAATTAAATGAAATAAGATTTTAAAAAATGACTTTACCTAGCTCCATAGTGACCCATTTTAGATTACCATTAGGTTTTATAAAAATAATGTCTAAGACTTTTAATTTAATATAATTTTATGTAAAAAGATAGAAAAAAATAGACCATTAAAGATAGCAACTCCAACTAAACGTGACTATATAAATTCTTATTCAGTATGAAATGTTCATAAAATCATAGCTAACCTTGAGATGCGGCCTAAGTCTGTCACCACAACAACACTAATTTTGAGAGCAATGAAGAGATTTAACGAAAGTGTTATCTAGATGTTTTGAGGCATAAGAACCATTCCTTGAAATCCCAACCTAAATCATTAAATTATTTCGTAAAGCGCATTCAACCACTGTACTACTGTCTTAAGTGATATTATATTTGAATCTTTCCATATTTTATATAAACTGCTTTTGAAAAAATTTGTTTATTTATTTATTTAAAAAATAATTTTTAAAATACAAGAAAATAAAAAGTAAAATTTAAAAAGTACTTTTACCCAACTCAACCCTAAGTGTGTCTATCCATGAGAAATCTTTCAAGAAAGCAAGTATCCATGTGGAATGGTGCAAGGATTACTTACAATCCTGTCAAGCTGTGTATATTGTCCGTAACTAAGTAGAGGTGGAAAAGCAAATTTAAGTAATTAAAATGACTGCAGCACATTAGAGAGAGAGAGAGAAACAGGAACATAGGTATCAAAGTCTTGCATATATCAAAAATTTCCTTTGGGGAGTCCTCTTGTTTCTCCTTTAAGGGGTTTTTCTCTAGTCCTGCTTGTTTCTTGACCCTTAGGTTTTCATTTACCATTTCTATATTTATTTCGTTTTATTTATTATAATTTTTATTACTGTCTTAGTTATTTGCTGGGGGAGCGAGTGTGTGTCTCAGAGTTTTGGGTGTAGCTCAGGAGGTGTGCATTTATTGTTGTATAATGGTTGGGGATAATGATTCGACAGAGGATGGAGTTATCAAGGAACTCATTCAAAAAACTGAAACAGTTCTGCAACTTCATTCTACCCTAGAAATGAATTCCAATCTGTATGGGAAACTATTGGTAGGCAAAATGTAAACTTTTAAAAATCGTTCCCCTTTTATGGTCAAGTCCGTTTTCTCCAAGGTATGGAAGCTCTCTGGGGATTTCTTAATGCAAAAGGCCAGAAATAACATATTTATCTTCGAGTTTAGAAGCAAGGAAGATAAAGAATGGGTGCTAAAGGGAGCTCCTTGGTTAGTGGCAAATTTACCAATGGTGCTGGTAGAATGGCCACCAAATACCCCCTTTGATTACAGTTTAACAAGTGTCCTTTTTGGGTGGAACTGTATCACCTTGCTCCTACTTAAATCAATGAACGGAATGCAAAGGAAATTAAAAAGCTATTAGGATCCTTCATTCGTATAGAGAAGTTGGCTCAAAAGGTTGGCTATGGTTGTGAAATGAGGATTAGGGTCTTAATGGATGTTGGAGAGCCTTTGCCTCAAGGTTTCTTTAATGACAGAAGTAAGAAGAGCATTGGGTTTAGCGAGTCAGACCGGATTTCTTTCAGGTATGAAAGACTGTCAGATTTGCTTTCTTTATGGGAGATTAGGCCATGTTATGAAAATATGTCCAGATCAAGATGAAGACCAATACCAAAAAGCTCTAGAGATAGGGAAGGTCAAGTATGGACCCTGGTTACGTAGTGTCTTCAACTCAGGAGGTTTCAAGGAAGGAAAAAGCTGGCGCCCTTAGAGTTCTAATTCAAAGCAGAAAACTTATAAGGATTCAGCAAGCAACACGAGTATCTCATAGGCAAAACACCCTGTGGTGGAGGATCATCTAGGTGGATTAGAATTCGTGCCTCACACGCCGCCGGATAGGAGGGTAAAATGTAGTGTCCAATCAGCATTTAATGTCTCGTATGCATAAGAGGGAAATCTTGCTGACGAAGAATGGAGGTGCACGTCCATCATAGGATTACACCAGTTCTCTTTTCTAGAGTTGACAAGAACTATGGGGCCTATCATCATAAATGAGGGTGGAATGGACCAGTCGAAAAGAATTGTTCAAAAAGATTTCTTGTGTGATGTTGGGCTGAGTCGAGACCCAAGGGAAAAAGTGTAATGGGCCCAGAAGGTTTAGGAGAAGCAGTTCCTTAAGCCTAAAAGTGGAGGAATCTGAAACATGGTCCCAATTATCCCCTTTCAGCTTTGAGAATCTGACATGAAGGAAATGGGGCTTGGAATTAGGAAAGTGCACACTTTTAAGAAAATCAAGAAGCTTGATTCGCAAATTAAAGTTGTCCAAAGTGTAATGAAATGGTTGGTGGGAGAGCTATTAGAGGTAGGGGAGTTTATTGAGCAAGATGCGGTAGGACAAGGCACCCTTTAAAAAGCATCCATAGCAGGTTCGACTGGGTTCTCTGCTTGTGATGGGGAAAATCCGTTCAAGGAGATTACCTCGACAAGTCTGATTTAAAAAAGAAGGCTGAAACAACTGGTTGGGAGAAGGAAATCCCTTCGAATAGAAGAAATTGGGGAGGCATCTGAGGAAGTTGTTTCAGAGGCCCAAAGGAAGGAGGATGATGAGGAAGATCAAGGAAGTAACATCTAAGAGAGTAATATTAAAGGCGCTTGTGGCTCGCCAAAAGCCACCAAGGACCAATGAGTGTTATATCTTGGAACTGTTAAGATCTTGGGTCCTCCCTGACCGTTCGAGCTCTCAAGGAGCTCATTTGGAAATGGAGACCAAGCAAAACTAAGGTTTTTTTGGAGTGTGTTCGTAGGAAGGCTCGAATGGATGCAAGCTTTTATATAGATCCCATGGGAAGCAGAGGGGGCTTGGCCCTTTGGTGGAGATCTAAAGTGCAAATTCAGGTGCTTTCTTTCTCTACTCATTATATCCACATTAAGATAGAGGCAATAAAAGAATAGGAAGAAGGTGACAAATGATCAAATGATATAAAGGAAGAAATGGGGTAAGTGCACTGACGGTTACCTTTCCGAATGGCAATAGGAAGGTCCAAGTCGGGAGAAGGATCTGATGATGAAAAAGCCATAGGTATAGGACATAAATCGCTAGAAACCGGCCTTCTGGAATAAGGTGAATAGGTGGTTGCTGAATTTGTGGTGGATTGGAGTCTGCAGCTACTATGCTGGTAGTCGTATAAATCAACCAATCATCCTCAGCTTGTTCTAAAGAAGGAGATACAGAGAAAAACCAAGTGCTTTCGAAAAAAGTAACATTAGTAGATACCAAGTATCGATTAAGATAAGGACAATAACAACGATATCCCTTCTGAAGACGAGAATAACCAAGAAAGACACACTTAAGAGACTTAGGATATAATTTTGTAACATGAGGACGGACATCTCTGACAAAACATGTACACCCAAATATTCGTGGTTCGATAGAAAATAAAGGTTTATTAGGGAACATAATACTATAAGGAGGCTTACCATGAAGGACAGAAGATGGCATACGATTGACTAAGAAACAAGCGGTTGAAACTGCATCAGCCCAGAATGATTTAGGAACTTGCATCTGAAATAGAAGAGCTCTAGCTATTTCAAGGAAGTACCTATTTTTCCTTTCAGCTACACCATTCTGAGAAGGTGTATCAACACAAGAAGTTTGATGAAGAATACCATTTTGAGTCATGTAAGTTTGAAAAGAGTGGGATAAGTATTCTTTTGCATTGTCACTTCTTAAGTTAAGCACAGAAAGATTAAATTATGTTTTAATTTCAGCACAAAAATTAGAAAAATGTAAAAATAACTCAGAACGATTTTTCATTAAATAAAACCAAGTAACACGAGAATAATCATCTACAAAAGTGACAAAATAACGAAATCCAGTTTTAGACACTACAAAACAAGGACCCCAAATATCAGAATGAACTAACTCAAAAGGACTACTAGCCCGTTTATTGACTCTTGGACTTGAAAACACACGATGATGTTTGGCAAACTGACAAGACTCACAATTTAAAGTAGATATACTAGAAAACTGAGGATATAACTGTTTAAGTAGCGGAAGTGATGGATGATCCAATCGACAGTGAATATCGAACAGACTGAGGGCACCGGAACATGCAATGGGTTTAGACACCTGAGTATCCAATATGTATAGTCCTCCTGACTCATGTCCTCTACCAAGTCTTCTTCGTCATAAGATCCTGAAAAAGACAATAGTCAGGAAAAAATGAGACACAACAATTTAATGCTCGAGTAAGTTTGCTAACAGAGATTAAGTTGAAGGAAAATTGTGGAAGATGTAAGATAGATGATAAAGAAAGGGATGAAGTTACATTAATAGTGCCTGAGCCAATAACACGTAAGGGCGATCCATTTGCTAAACTAACAGTGCTAGAAGAGGAATGTGGTTGAAAAGAGGAAAATAGATTGGGGTTACCTGTCATATGATCTGTAGCACCAGAATCAATGACCCATTTTGATGAAGAGGAAAGAAGACATTGACTTGGATTACCTGAGTCGGCAATAGCAGTGATAGGCTGCGAGGGAGACCTTAATGTCTTTTGATATTGAGAGAATTTATCATATTCATCGGCAGAAACCATGATTGTCTTATCAGTTGGTTGAGGAGAAAGAGTTGTAGTAGCTGCAATATGCGCAGACGGATTCCTTTGAAGCCTATTTTGCAATTTCTTGCAAGTTCGTTTTGTGTGTTCGGGCTCATGACAATAGTAGCAGATAACTCCCCCTTGTTCTGGAACCCGATTACTTGAACTTCCCCCTTTATTATGTTCCTACTGAATTGCCCAGAATCAGTATTTCGACTGATGAGGGCATTAGTCCGCTGAGATGGAGCAACTAATGGGGTTGATTCATTGCGGACAATCCTACTAAAAGTCTCCTGCAACATTGGAATTTGGGGACTGGAAAGAATTTGAGATTTTACCGACTCAAATTCAGGACGAAGACCAGCAAGAAAACTCATTACAACTATTTGTTCTCGTTGAGCCTGTTGGACTGTCACATCAGGACTAAAGGGCAATAAAACATTAAACTCCTCATAAGTACGCTTAAAGTTCATAAAATAAGCAATGAGAGATTGATCTTGCTGTTCAGTACGATGAAAGCTCCGGCACACATCATAAATATGAGAGATATTGCCTTTACCCGAATACATAAAATCCAGATAATCTATTAATTCCTTAACATACTCACAGTGATCAATGAGAGGAAGTATTTCACCTTCAATTGAGTTCCTTAGCTGTAAGAATATGCGGGCATCATCTGTTAACCAAGTTTCCTTGGTATTGTCATCCGGAGGATTATCTGTCAGGTGATAAGCATTGTTGATGCTTCGTAAATACACACGTACAGTCTTGCTCCATCCACGAAAATTGGAACAATTTAATTTTTGATCCGTAATTTTCGTCATTGCCGGAATGATATCAGTAGTGACAGAAACTGATTTGGTACCACTCATGATTACAACAGTAGGCAGCAGAGAACAAAATGGATAATTGCAGTGTCCAAATAACAAAGACACAGGCAACAAAGAAAGAAACACCACAAGAATCTCACAATCGCTTTGCTCACTAGGCGGGAAAATTATTTTAACAAATGATTGCTCACTTGGGGCGGTCAAGCAAAGGAGGATCGGGATAATCATATTAGGCTCCGATACCATGTAAAAGTAGAAAATAAATATGAAATTGTTGTGTTATCTATTGATCATGGAAGTATATATATATATATATATATATATATATATATATATATATATATATATATATATATATATATATATATAATTGGAGAAGTTTTTATTCTAGAATATTCTAATCTCCGGAATTATCTCTAATTAGTAATACTCTATTATTTTAGAATATTCTAATCTCTATAATTATCTTTAATTAATTATACTCTATCTTCTATTAATTACTCCATATTCTATAATATTCTAGATTATTCTATAACAATAGTTAAAAAGCCTTTTTCTAGGGTTGGGTCAACCAGTCCCACTTTATTAACTTGAGATTTAATGGCCCCCGTTTTACCTGGATAAATAAGCAGAGTGATCCTTGGAATATTGCTCAAAGAATTGATAGAGCTTTCACTAAATCTGCATAGTGCCTCCTGTTCCAAAAGGCAGTGTGTTGCATGAAGACTTTATAGGCTTTGATCACAGACTTATGATCTTGCTATTTGATGACACACATGTTAGGAGGAAAAAGTTGCTTTAGATTTGAGGCAAAGTGGATGGAGTTAGATGCCTTTAAGCCGATCCTAAAAGGAGCATGGTCATTGGATGTGCCTAGTTCTCATATGTATTGTTTGGCGAGGCAGTTATAGGTGTATAGAGAGACCTTAGTCAAGTAGGACAGAGGGAGTATGCTTAATTGAGGAAAGCAATTTAGGAAATCAAAAGTAAGCTCCAAACTATCCATGCCTCACTTTTTTCAGGGGAAACTAAAGCTCTTAAATCCAATTTACTAGTGGAACTAGATAAAGCGTGGAGGATGGAAGAATTATTCTGGTACTAAAAGCCTAGGGACCGAAACACTAATTTCTTCCATACAACAACTATACAAATAGGCAATTCAACCAAATTCTTAAGATCAGGCAAAATAATGGTGACTGGCTTGAGGAAGCAACTCAGATTCAAGAGGAAATCCTGAGCTTCTTCAAAGGGTTGTACACTACGGATATTGTTAATATTCATCATGAAATCCTTTTTTCTCTTTCTGTTCATGTCACTAGCCATATGAGCCAAGCCTTAACTGCATCAGTGATTGATAGTGAGATTAAAGAGGCCGTGTTTAGCATGGGCCCCTTCAAAACTCCTGGCTTGACAGGTTTCAAGGAGTGTTTTACCAATCAAATTAGGGTATAGTGGGTTCTAAAGTATGCTTAGCTGTAAAGTCGTTTTTCTCTGAGGGGTTTCTTGCTTAAGAAATGGAACATGACTAATATAGCCTTAGTCCCCAAAACTAAGTCTCCTGAACATGTCTTATAATTTAGACCTATGCAACTTCTGTTATAAAATTCTATCTAAAATTATGGTAATGAGACTGAAACCCTTCCTTG